>NC_044206.1:10551833-10851833 GCF_900880675.1 Sparus aurata
CAAAGCCAGCGGGAAATCAGGAAGGGCTCCAAGTTAATTAAATTGTCTTGGATTAAAAATTCAGCTTGGGAACGCAATTATACACCGCAAAGCGCCTGACGCCATTCCTTCGAAGGTGGAAGGAATAAACAGAAGGAGACTAGGATGGATGTATGGATGTATGGACAGACAGACAGACAGATAGATAGATAGATAGATAGATAGATAGCAAACCAGGAAACATGAAGGCACGGTTTTATCGTGCCTTCATGTTCCTCCAAATGTAAACACGCATCATTGAATTCCCATATAAACCATATAAGAGGACAACTGAACTGTTCTCCTAATCTCCATTTCTAAAGCAGAGGTGGATTACACATGTGTGTGTCTTGGTGAGTGGGAAGGGGAGCTGATGAATTTCCCCGTATGGCACAAAAGATGATCCTTAATCTGCACCATTCATTCAGTTTTCAAAACGAACGGCATCAGCAAAGCAGTGCCGCCATCCATCGGCTCGCGCATCAGAGCTGCGAGCCAGAGCGCAGCACGCCCGCCTGCATATTGACCAAATAATCGCATTGTGCAGCGCAATTATATGGACCATGAACGTATGGCGAGTTGAATTATGCCTTTGAATATTCTTACTGTGATATTGTGGGTCCAACTTTCAGGACTAAAACTGTGTCAAGGGGAGATAATGAGAGAATGCGGTGGCCTACTTATGGTTTGCACAGTTCAAATACATCTGAGATTTTTATTGAGATTTTATTTTGCGGTCAAGTGTCTTTCATCTCGGATTCCCTTTAAAGAAACAGCTACCAGTATATTTAAACAAGCCTAAGAGTTTACAGCAACGCTAGCAGCTTTTTGAGGCTGTAATTAGCAGTGCTTTGAACTAAATGCTAACACATGCATGCTAATAAGGTGTTATAAACCGTCGCATCGATCTAAAATGGATTTAAACAAGACCAAGACAGTGGTGCCAGCAGCTCTGTGACTTGTACCTGTACTGCATTGTTTTGAGCTAAATGTAAACATGTTTATATGATTATAATGCTTACATGTTTATGTTGCATAGGTATAATGTTTAATATGTTATTTAAAAAGAAAACAAATAACTGCTGCTATACTTCTATTTTTTTTGGATACTGAAGAATTAATTAATATAAGGTATTTTTAGCCCTAGCACGTATCTAAAGTAGTATCTAACCATACAAAGAGTGTACAGTGGTGCTGGCAACTCTGTAGTGTCGTACTGCATTGTTTTAAGCCAAATACTAACTTGGTAATACTCTTTTGAAAAAAACAAACAAAGACAAATTCAAGATACTTAATGATTAAAATGAGGTGTTATTTGCTCTAGCATCTGTCTAAAGTTGATTTAAACAAGGCTACAACAATGCGGGCAGCTTTGGGAGGCGGTAGCCTAGGCAACATAGCAGTGCTTTGAGTTAAAAGCTAACATCTGCTTGCAAACATGTTCAAATGTGGTCCTTTGAGCTAAATGCTAACCACACACAGGACTCTAGTTAAATTTGTTCATTTTAGTTATGATTGTTATTACATTTGCTCATGATTAATTTGGATAGCGGTGCTTGCTGTGCCAAGTATTGCCTGTTTTTCAATGTGACACTGATCAACAGGCAGATCGATATTGCCATTCAAACTGTTAGCATTGTTAAAATGCTAGTGGCTGAGACTGTGATTGAACCAAAGTGAACTTAAGTGATCCATTCATTCATTCCCACCAAAGTGTGTTAAACAGTACTGTATAAAATTATACTGTGGTTCCAGTTGCAATAATAAAACATTACAGATGACTGGCGTTTATTTCAGTAGAAAGGGAAGTGCAGTAAGAGCTTTCTATAGTGCAGATTAAACAAGCCTTTTCTCTGAGACGGAAATAATTTCTTTGGTTGAGCTCAACCTCAATGGTGGAGAGAACGCAGCTAGAGTATCATTATGAAGCCCCGCTCTCTTGATGAATTCCAGCCATTTTTGATCAGGGTTATTTATTTGCTATTCAAGCTTGCCAGCTAGCAATCTGTGGTTTTGGCTCTGCCCATTTAGGTTTAAATTAAGCGCTGTGATTTTATCTGCTGCCCTCTGCCTCTGAGTGTTGTTAGATTTACTAAAAGTCTGGCCTGCTGCTTCATATACAAAATGTAGGGGTAAATAATAAAAAAAAAGAGTATCAAACCGCAGCGGTCGAAGATAGACAGTGAATGCGTCATCACGTTCAATTATCCATATCTGTAATTGCTGCACATTTGACTTCATTGGAAGTGCTTCAAGTGCCAGTTTGTAAAAATAGCTTCCATTCAGAATGAGAATCTCCACGGGATGATTAGGGGACGGGCTCGCCTAAGACTGATTGCCGTGGCCTTTCCAGTGCTATTCTGGCTCTGCTGAGTGTGTGCCTTCCACTCAAAATTGATCTATCGACCCACAGTCCAGTAAAACCTCGCCCGGACCAAAAGGTGAATCTCATTTCTAAACACACACACACGCACACACAAAAAAGACGCACATACACACAGACACAGACTAACAAGCATGTTGATTTTTGATGACAAGATTGATGTAGCCCCTCTGAATTCTCCTTGCGTCAACAATAGCCAGCCCCTCTCGCTCTCCGGTGTGCGTGACTGTGTGCATGTGCATGTGTGTGTGTGTGGTCTTGCGCCATTGAACAGCCTTTGTAGACTTTGTGACAGCGTTGCAATCACCGCAGTGTAATTGGAATTGAGCAGCTCATCCATGTTACTGTAGGTGAGGGCGAGGAAAGTGATTGCCATTGTCTGCTGTTATGAGAGATGCAGGTTGATGCCTCAGGTGTTAAAGGTTAGTTATAGAAGACGTCGCCATATTCATGAAAAAATGAATGACTACATGCCACTGTAAGGAGGCCCAAAACACATGCCAGATATTTTAAAGCAGCTACAACGATTTTCTTTTTGTGTTGATTCTGGCGGCCCCTGTGGACAGAATTGGTACAAACGCCACCAAGTCCTGTTCATGAATGCTTTTGTTTCAGTAGCTAAGAGTGCACAGTCGTACTAACAGCTCTATGTATTTGTACTGAATTGTTTTAAGTAAAATGCTAACATGTTTAGAATAGCCTATTAAAGCTAACATGTTTAAGTTGAGGGAGTGTAATGTTTACATACTACCAATTTCCTTTAAAGAAACAGATACTATCATTATTAGTTTTTGTTGAATAAAAAGCAATTCGAATGTTTAAAATAAGATGCCATTAGCCATATATCTGCCTTAGACTAGTATAAACAAGGCTAAGCATCTACAGCAATGCTAGCAGCTTTTACAGGCAGTACTTAGCTGTGCTTTAAGCTAAATTCAGTCATAAGTTCCTTACGGTATCTTTAAAGTAAACATGTTTCATTGCAAGATGATTTTATTACTTGATGGTAGATAATATTCTATTAAACTGTATTTCAGCATAATTCCTTTGTAAATACACTTGTTGACGTTTAAAAACAAATAATTGTAGAGGGATTCTCGCACGGAACCGTAATCCTAGGAAGAGAGGGATCAAGTCTCTTAAGTTTCAATCTAACTGAAAGCCTTCCCCACTTTGTGTAACCGGCCTTCTCTGTTCATCACTCAACTGCAATTTTCTCCATCATCTGTGAGCTCGCTCACCTACCGTGAGCTTTCCTCTAAAGTGTGCAGCAACAAAATCTTACGGCTCCCGGCCTCTATGAAACTACACATAGGGCTGCTCCTTCAGAGCGCAGTCATGGCCGTTCTTTCTCTCTGCCTTCCCCCCGCAGGGAGGTCAGCTGAGAGCAGGGGAAGCATGCTTTGAGTGCTCTGTGTTTACAGTGCACACATGTCAGGAGTGCAGGTCTTCACTGAGCACTTTGTCGGTCAGGTCACATCATTTCTTCACGTTTTCTCTTGGTCAGATGTGTGCTGTGTGTTCCCTAAGGCTGCTCTTCCCACGTCTCTCTAACCTGTTATCAAATGGAAATGAACATTCCAATTTTCATAAGATCACATTGCAGGCAATTTGGTTTTGTAGGTTGTACTTTGCACAATAGATAATCTCGTGCTTCAATAGATTTTTTTTTCTATTTTTTATATCAGGATTCTTTTATGGCAAGACGAAGTGAAATAATCATGACGCTTCCTGTCTTTGTGTGTTAATTGTTCAGTTATCTCATGCCATATGTCACAAAAAAATCAAATTCCCTCTTTTGTATTGTGAACAGGATGACCGCTGCAACAAGTTAACCCTGGCAATCATATCAAACCTGACTTGACTTTTAGCTTGTGGGTCGTAGCAGGTCAGATAGCAATATCAGGGCAGGATGAGTGCTCTTTATTAATAATGTGAGATGTCGCGGTGGAATCTATTGACCTTCTCTCATCCCCCTCCTGATGTAATATAAGTGAAGAAGGTGTGGGTGGAGGTCAACAAGCTCTCATAGCCCTGTCTCTGACTACGTCTCAGCGTAGCCATGTGCTCGCAAAACCATGCTGACTCTTGAGCGAGTCAGTCAAATCCTCTTGATTCACTGAAATAGTAGTCAAATGATTGGCCTGATGAGGACACTGGCTCAAGATTTCATAGGCCATTGACCGACACAGCATGGGTGAAATTTGGCTGAAAATCAGAGAGATAATGATGTGGGCATTTGACAACCTGAGAACGTTAACTGCCTACATTAATGTTACATGGTGTTGCTTTGACACAAGGAGAGGTTGCATCAGAATTAACACATTTACAAGAGGAATGTAGTAACAGAGAGCGTCTCTCTGCAAAGCATGCGTGATTGACAGCAGACGGGCGGCGAAGAGCAAGGGCAGACTGTCCACTAGTTAATTGATCACGGATGGCATCGTTCCCTCGGATGGATGACAGAAAAAAACAGAATAAAATGCTAAAATGGGTCGCCAAATAAACTTGGGCTGCCGTTTCTATGCCCCTCCAAGTAAAATCTATGTGTGGGAAACACTGCCTTGATAATAGAGAGAGCCAAGAGTTGAACTCAGCCAATCATTTAAAAGATGTGTGAGAAAGGAATGCCACAACAGAGATAAAGATAGTCGAGTTTCCAACTTTTCTCGACAAAGTTTTGTTTTGTTTTGTTTGATTTCTTCCAATATACTGTCAGTCGACACTAAACAGCTCAGGCTCATCTCTGGAGATTCTTTCAGGCATGGGCGAACACTCCAAGTAGCAGCATCAAGTTCCCAGGGTTGTGTTTAAAGCAACATAAGCACCATTATCAGTGATTACCCATTGACTGAACTGCAACATGTATCGTGATTGTTTCAGTTTTTTCATGAGAAATCAGTTGCAGTCCTCTTACAATTCTCATTGACTATGACAGCGGTGCTGGGATCAGATGAAATACAACGTATTATTGTTTAAAAAACAAGCCGAGCAGAGAACAGGAGAAGCTCTCTGACATGAACAGAGAAGCGCCTGAGATGAAACCAATAAACCAATGGCCTCTCTCTCCCTCCCCAAACAACATTTACTGCTAATTATCAGCTGCTCTGTCCTCCTCAGCTTCTCTCTTTAGCACTCGAAGCACGTAGCACTCATCCATTCGCTCACTTCTCAGGCCATTCTTCTCCGGTCCTATCTCCCTCTCCCTGTGCACACGCAGCCTTCATCTGCCTGTAACCAAAACAGCACAGGAAGATGCCGGGGTGTCGGTGGGCCTGATGGGACAGTGTGAGTTCTGGCGCTTTTCATTATTCATGCCCGCCCTCCTCCTCGCCGCACTTTTCTCTTCTTCCCTTCTCTCAATCCCCCCCCCCCCCCCCATCTGCCCTTTTGCTCTCGCAGCGTGCAATGGATTTATTAGAAGGTATTACCAGGAAGGCCCGGTGTTACCGCGCTTACATCCTGACGGACACAAAGGAGAGGAGAGGAGGAGGGAGGAGAGGAAAAACTGCCTGGAGAGGAGGTGGATCAGACAGGGGAGGAAGAAACACAAGAGGTAATACAGCAGCAGCTGTAGAGGAATGTTGCATGAAATACATGTTTTATCATCTGTGCCTGCAACGAGACACATTTATGTTTTAATGATACAGCGGGGCTTCAGTTAAGTTACATTTTGTATTAACATGAGTATAAGCCCTCTCTTCTCCCATCAAACAACAAACACAGTTTTAATATCTTTGTGTGGTGGCTGACATGATATTTAACGGAAACATATCATTTTTCAATTTCAAGTTCATAATTTTTCAATTACTATAATAAGTTTGCATGTGTTAATGCCCAGGAAACAAATCAGTTTTCTCATACTGTCCAGTGCTGCAGCTCTGTATTCCCCCTCACCCCTCCCCTCTATTCCCTGACGCTCTGTTTTAGCTCCTGTCTCGTTAAGGTTCCACCTCCCTAAAACCCAGTCTGCTCTGATTGGTCAGCTCACACACACCTGCACTAGCACCGCTGTCTCTGGTTGGCTCCGTCTTGTTTTCAGCTTCCAGTTAGCTTCATTTCTGCTTGAATATAGTGTTGATGGAAAGAGTTGGATCCTTTGATGGCTCTGGAGTAAAAAGCAATTTCAGATCCGATACAGTGTGTTGCAGGGTGTTAAAATCTGTCTGCAGACTTGAAAAGGCCATTTTTAATATGGGGACACATGCAAGAAGTACATGAATGTATCATCAGCATACCGATGGTACTTGCAAAATGTAAGAAAGTGTCCCAGAACAGAACCTTGTGGGACACCCTTTGTAACAACGACTCGATCAGACAA
This sequence comes from Sparus aurata, assembly GCF_900880675.1. Taxonomy (NCBI): domain Eukaryota; kingdom Metazoa; phylum Chordata; class Actinopteri; order Spariformes; family Sparidae; genus Sparus; species Sparus aurata. The sequence continues at coordinate 10,558,556 of NC_044206.1, forward strand.
GACATCGCCATGTCTAACAGTCTGTGAACTTGTAGTTGGATTGTGGAACCACTTTGCCGCTTTGCATCCAATCCAATCCAGATTGCATATATTCAAAATATAGTGAATCCAAATGTGACTTTGTTTGGATATGATGATTTCCAAAAATCTAAGACGATATATAGCCTCATATCACGATAACAATACAGTTTTTATTTTGCGCATCTGTCTCTCCTCATCGGATTGAAGGTTGGAGCCCCTGACTGTACACATTACAACACTTCAGTGATTCATGTGTTGCTGACGGAGCTGACTTTTCTAAATCTAGCCGGCACATTAATGATGACCCAGTCAGAGTGCCTCCATGCCAGAGACGGTTCAATCCAGATTATGGCTCTCTGTTTGACACAGCTTAATGGCACAAACACAAATTGCAGACTGGCGCTGGCAATATTAATCTGCCTTTGAGAGAGGGGCCCAGTCACGTCTCACACACACACACACATAAACAGACACACACACACACACACACACACACACACACACGCACAAATTCCCTGAAGTAGCAAAGATGTGCTAGTCATTTGCATATATGACTCTAGGTCTGATCATTTATGTGTATGCAAGTGCATATTAACGGCACACACATACTCAAGATGCTCTATCATGCCATGTGTGGCATCAGAAACAGAACATGAAAGCGGGCCTCTCCTCTCCTAAGCTCATCAAGCCCCTCTCAGAGCTGATAGACTGCAGCTTACTGTAGCAGGAGCAGCCGTTGCTAGAGGCTACACCACTGAGAACAAAGCCGAGGCTCTCCGAAACATCACACGGGCCAGCGCCATCCAAACCCCAGAAGTAGCTCTCCATCGCGCCGCTCATTGTGCGGCGGACTTATCAGGCGGTTCCTGAATAGGACGCGCTAATAGAATTATGAGGAGGCAGTGAAAGGAGATGAGAATGGCAGCGATGTTTCTGTTGAGAGCAGATTCCTTTCCAGAGGAGGCGAGACGGTCTCGTGGACATGTGTTGTAGCCATTGTGTAGACTGCAGTCAATAAGACCACGGCTGACACTAAATGAACTCCCAGGCACGGAGTAAGGGCGCCCAGGGGAGTCCACCATCCACATCTGTGATTGGGGAGCAGGTAAAGAGAGAAGGAGCGGCAGAGATGTGAACTGCAAGCAAGGAAATTTCCAGCGAAGTTTAGATGCTGAGAGAGCAGGTGGAAAAGTAGAAAATTCAAATTGCACACACACACACACACACACACACACACCAACATCATTGTACAGTGATCATGTGAAGCGTGTGTGTTACCCCAGGAGAGAGGCTGACTATCTGGAAACAGCTGGACATGGCGATGAACGCTGGTACGCGGCACACAACTTCACACCGGGGTCAATCAACTCAGCAGCGTGACACAATGTGGTTTAATAGTTTATAATACTCTAGGGTCCTGTCTCACATTATTAACTCTGTCGTAAAGCGCTTAAGGTCATTTAAAAAACATTTATGCAGCGTATATGGCTTCAAAAAGCCTGTTTCCTAAATGGGTTTTGATTCAAAACATTGATAATCTTATCATCAAAAATTCTAATTAGGATTTTAAGGTGCAAAAAAAAAAAAAAAATCACTTATGTGTTATTACCATTTGAGTTTTGGTATAAAATGAGAATCCACAAATACAGCTCATCACAAAATGACTGCTGGCGAGGAAATTAGGCTGAAGCTCAAAAGGAAACGAAATTCTTCCTCACAGCAGGTTCGAACATCTTTGCTGAGTCCAGGCTCCTCTCTGCAAAGTGCTCGCTCGCTCGCCCGCTGCCATTCACAAGACAGCTTTGTGTTTGGCTCTCGCTTCTCGGCGCTCAGGACGGAGCATCAATTTATTTGGCAAATAAGGCAAATTACAGCGTCTCAATTAGAGGGGGGACAGAGTGTTCCCTCCACTGCAGACATCATTTGTGACTGATAAGATGGAATAATTTCAGACACGAATTAAGTCCAGTGCAATTCCAAAATACGCCATTATATGTTGTTTTTTTTTTTAAGATGGACTGACTGAAACCATTCAAATTTAAATGTGTTACTCCTCTTTAACTCTGTAAAAAAAAAGCACCTAAGTAATATATATGTACATCTACAGCATAGGTGCATGTGCAGGCAGGGATGGTTCAGGCAGCCATTATATTACTGAGGTTAAAAAAAAACAACCAGCTCCACTGGGTGAACTGAACGGATAACAACATGTCTGCCGTCTGAGTGCATGATCAGATTTTGTATGACACACCGAAGCCCACAGGGACATGCATATGGCAAATTGGAAATCTGGTTATCCAAACATTTAAAGGAGCCGGAGCTTCTCCGGAGGCAGAGCTAATCACATTGACTGAGACTAACCTCAGTGGGCAGAGCCGAAGTTGTTGAGGTGATAAATTATAGTTAAGAAATGACTCATTATTTTCATGACCGGTCCCCGTGGTAGGGCTGCAACTAATGAGCTTATCTTTACATATCTTTACATTTACATGCTCAAACACAAAGACATCGAGTCACAACGATGAAAGAAGAAGAAAGACAGTCACATTTAAGAACTTTGAGCAATCAAATGATTGGCCAGATGATGGCTAGGGTTGTCACGATTCTCTAAATCTAACATTTGATTTGACTGAGATTATGGTCAGTTTGATCTTTTAAATCCAAAAAATATCAGCACTGACAGCTCGGCTCTTGTGAGACTCGCATCTGGATTTGTTAAGATCACCAGATCATTAGTTTTGTGCCCCGACAACTGGTAATTAAAAATTTATAAATTATCTTTAAAAAAAGAGGCTTTTTACACCCACAGCTTGACTTCTTTGCAGTTGCTTTTGCAGGTTAGTGTTGGACAAATTTAAATAATATTTTCCAAAAAAAGATACCACCCATACAAAAAATACCACCCCTCAGTGATCCAACAATAAAATCAACAAAGGTAAGAAATTCACTTTGTTACAACGTTCTGTTTCTCAAACCTTTCCCGAATAGACCCTCTTCTCAAAGAAATCAATAAAGGATCTCTGGCTAAGTTATAAGTCCAGTTCAGCTCAGTTAATTCTCCACTAGTAGACCCTCTTCTCAAAGAAATCAATACAGGATCTCTGAAACATCTTAAATCAGAAACAATTGGCTAATTGGCACACGGGATAGGTGTCGTAAAGTGCGACTGCAGGCTACAGGTAAACTAGTTGTGTCGTCTTTGAAGCGTTTTTCCTTTTCCTTTGGATGCGTGCCGGATGCGGGCAAGTCTGTGCACGAAACTGGAGCGTTGGGGTTTGGTGAATCACAGATACAGCCTTTGAATTATCGAAAGCTCATTTCCACACCGCTATCAATTAATTACTATTACTACTGCTACGCTATTGATTGATTATTGGCTCACATAGGATGCGTTGAGGCGAGTGCTGCTAGTTTGGTCCACCCCAGCTGAAGAGCTAGCCTCGGAGAACCACGTTAATGACTCTTAAATGCATTAATGGTGCATACTGTATCAGCCAAGCTGACGCCAGCCTGGCCAAAAGAGGATTTTGTTAATTGCGGGGACTATATGTTCTGGTGAATTAATGCACATATTTGATGTAGATCCAATCAAAAAGGAGCAACTTGTAAATCGCCCCTCATCAGACTTCCTGACAGCTCCCAGCACCTCAGGCAAAGAGAATTGCACCTCGTATGAATTCCTGACATGTTCTCATCCATACACTGATTTCTCCATCCAAAAAATGTTTAATGCCTAAAAACTTCACGCTTTAAATAGATTCAAATATTCTATTTCCCGGAGGCATCATGGTCTCCACTTCCTGTACCATGTGTCTCGACATATTTACATAATGCACATGAGCACAGGTGTGCAATGGAAAAACTCGTGCAGAAGTGGCCATGGACATGTCCAGGCTCTATACACACTACACATACATTTCACTCAGTGTAATGGTAACTTTACACCATTTCTTCTGCACAGATGAGCGCAAAGAGCCTGTAACCTCCCTAGTTACCAAACATTACCCGGATACAAAGATGAGAGGTGTCTGGCTAGGGGTATGTGGTGCTTGAATAATGAAGGTGTGCCACCAGAGCCTTTCGGTGTGCTCCAAATGGCCAGGCCACATGTAGATGTCATCAGATTGCCTCTGATTGGGGCTGAAGTCATCCCTCTCCTCTTCTTGTCTTTCATGTTGGCCACATTAGTGACAGGAGAGTAATCAAAGCTGCCATTAATGCCCGGCCATTTCCTCTGCCCTTGTCATGTAGGCCCACGGGGCAGGACTACGCTTCCACTGGACTGCTTGGGGAAAGGGGGGGGGGGCGGCTCAAACTACCCAGCTAATGGATTTTCCTCATTTCCTGCGGCTCTGGACTTGAAAGAAAAATCACAAAGATGCTGTTGATGGTAGGAGTAGCGATTTGTTAAGAGCGTTGATTTAGAGACTAAATGGGACATCTTTTAATCGCCAATAAACTTCAGAAATGTTAAATGCAGCCGTCCATCTCAGACCCAGGACCATTGTGTTGTTGTTTTAACGTAGGATCCCAAGCTTAAACACATCTATGTTGTCTGGCCTACATACAACCAATATTTATTGTATTTAAAATTTGGTTTGCTTATTTGTGAGTTTCAAAGTTTCTGTTTTATAACCTTTCCGACAGCCTCTTATTCAGCATAGAGATATGAGAGTGAAAAAGGAAAACGTGTATCTACCAAAATGTTGTGATAATGTTTGGTTTAAATGCACATTTTTTTCAGTTTCTGCCGCGAGGGGTCTTTCAGTCAAACCAAAACAGAAGACATAAGTAGCGAGGGATCATGCTGACATCACTGTTACACAACCAGCATTGCCAGTCAAAACATATCTATGTGACTAAGGCATGAGTGCTCGCTAACGAGGTAATGTTTCAAAGTTTTCCCCACGTCACATTTAGTCACTTTCACAGGCTTCCTTCTACACCTTCTGACTCTCTCCTGGAAGTTTTTAGACATTTCAATGTGGAAGAAGAATTAAATATCATATCTGTAACAGCAGGTGCATCCTCATAAACACCGTTGCTGTTTCCTGCAAATGCTTTACTAAATTTGCGAAGTGAAACATCCGCAGAGTGTTCTCAAACGCAAACTTGTGCATTTTAAATGAAAAAATTCACTAATCCGATGACAGGGAGCATAATATGTCAAGTACGAGACTACATTTAACCTATATATAAATGTCATTAAGCTGGGATGAAAGGACTTCTCCCTCTTATTCTCCTGTAGTGCCTCGCCTCATTCAGCGGGGCTGACAATGAGGACAGAGTGGAGCTGAATTAGACATGAGAAGATAAAACCATTCATACATCCGTTAGCAACGTCCCATTAAATCCCGCTGAAGTGGCCCATTCTGCCAGGCATCGCTTCATCCTGTCTGCCTCCCACGTCGTCTCTATCCCTCTCGCCCTTCTTTCTCTGACTCACACGGCACACTATAAACTCCCAAAATGCCTTTCTTTTTTTTTTTTTTTCCTGTTCTTAATCTTGTGGCTGTTGTGCACGATTACGTTTAACTGTGCCTCAACTTGTGAAATTTACTTTAATCAACCCCGGCTTAAAATTACCCACCATCCACTGCTACTAGTCTCTGGCATGTGACCTGTGTCTTGTCCTGGCGCTCTGATCACGGGCCGCAGACTACGTGCGTAATTAGCAGTGTAACACACACATCCCCCCCCCCCCCCCCAAATTCTTTCATGTCTGGATTGAAATTTATTGCAGAGACAATTAGTCTAATTACACTGTTTGCCGCCTTGCTCAGAAGGCGGTGGCATGCCACTGTAGCAGGATCCAACTTGTGTGCCTCTGTGAGTCTCCACTTTTCGCCTCACATGTTATTGCTAAAGCGCAAACAGGAATTGTGTAAAAATGTGCACTGATGTGATTTGGCAACACGCCCCGGTGGGCGACTGGCGTGTCTGATTTATGACACGCAAATCTCTGCGGATCACGGTTCGCGCCTCATGGCTAAAGTAATACACACATGATGAGGACAGGGGCAGGGAGCGTTTAAGCTTTTGCTCTCTTGTTGCTGCCGGAGAGAACCAGGGACTCAGGAGTCTCCGAGCGACGAGCGTTTTTTCGTGAGAGAGAGAGAGAGAGAGAGAGTGACAAGAGAGCAGCCCCCAAAAGTGGGTTAGCAGAGGAGAGAGATGGTAAAAAGAAAGGAATAATAAAAGCTGGGTGGTGGAAAGAGAAAAAAAAAAAGACATGAATCAGCAGGGCACAAATCAAGGGATTTGGGATTTGGGACCACTTTTGTCAAAAAAAAAAGCGGCGAATGAGAGAGGGGGAGGACAGACATCGAGGTCTTGTGAGCTGTGAGTGACTGCAGCCAGGGCCTGTGGTGTTCTGAAATCCCAGGGCTGTGTCTGGTAAATTGGTGGGTGGGGTACATGGTGGCTGTTGATAAGCAGATAGAAAAACAGGGCCAAGTGCCTATAAATACACTATAAATACACATAGGGAAACCCTGGAGCCACGGGGCCAGCATGGTAAGGGTGCAGAGGGACGGAGGGGAGGCTCCGAGTCGGAGCTGGAGAGCGCCGCTGGAAAACAACAGAGACAGATGGAGAGGGAAGAGGGGCGGATGGAGGCAGAGAAGGGAAAAACTGAATGGAGAAACAACAACACTGGGAGCACCAGTCAGACGGCAAGAAGAAGGTATCCAGGAGACTTTACGACAAAACATACAAGCAATAAACTTTATCAGATCACACTTACGCCATGAGTCAGCCCTGCTCTTACATAAGAGCAGTAAACGAAGGGGAAAAGGGTGCAGCAAGCAAACCACCGCTATAACCGCACAAACACAATAGGATGGACGCTGCTTGGAAAGCACACTACAGAACTGACCTTGTTAAGCGTTTATGAGGCCTGTCTGGGAGGCTTTATGAGCAGGGGAAAACAAGTTTTTGCGAGAGGAGGAGCAATAAACGACAGATTCAGATTTTCCAGGGATGTGAGTGGCTGCGAGAGGGAGCAAGTGCTAGGGGGGGGAAACAGGGAGAGAGCAAAGTGAGCCTGTTTGTCCTAACTGAATCACTCCTATCATATCAGGAGAAAACGAAAGGACGGACGGAGGGAGAGCAGCGCTCTGAACTCTCGCTTTTCTTTTCTCCTGAGACCAGAGATTGAGAGAGAGGTGTGGCCGGAGGAAAAAAACAAAAAAAGGAGTGATGGTAAAAGGGAGTGACGAGGGAAGAAAAAGGGACAGAGAACAACAGGAAAAATGACCTGGAGAGGATTTCAAAAGAGGTGGAGAGGTGGATGAGGGAGTGAGACAGTGTAAAGTGACAGAAAGAGAGAGAGGAGGAGGAGAAAGGGTGTTGATTAAAGGGGCACTTTGTAGTTTTTGAGAAAAAATACAAACTCATGAGGTAATAATACAAACTCAGACATATTTACAAACAAGCTGTTCTCAGTGGAAAATAAAGTCCATGGAACACTGTTTGAAGCTAGAAGGGTGGCAGGGTCCGCCACATATAAACAAAGTAAAACAGTATCAAAATGTGTTGTCCTTTAAGGTCAGTTTGTTTACTCTGTTTAATTAACCCATGAAAGCAAAGAGAGGTTGTTTTAGTTAGTTTGTCCAGGCATTAAAAAAAATTAAATGAGTCGGTGGAGATCCCCCAAAACTACAAAGTGCACCTTTAAATATGCAGTCTTTATATTTTGGAGTCTCTGTTGCACTTAACTGCAGCTCTTCCATTACCACACAGCAGAATAAAGGGGCGAATATTGGCTGAGAGCTCCGACAAACTCCTCTTAATGTTTCCTTACACGGCATGACAGATGTGAAAGCCCCTCTTCAGTCTGACAAATAAATTATGAGTTGTACTCTTGTATTAGGCGGAGGGAGCGTGCTGCACGGTGCGCGCTGCGTGTTTAAGCGGTGCGCCTGCTTGAGTCGTTCGCGAGCGGTGAATTAGGGGTGGACATGTGGAATGAGAGGTGAAGGCCCCTGTCCCGTTCCAGACGGCGGGGCTTTTCATTTCGCCGCATCATTACCTTGAATGACGAGGCAGCCACGCCCCCTCCGAAAGAACTGGGACTCCAAAGCTCATATTTGACTAAGTGCTGGACAAACACCTCAAACACCCCCCCATCTCCTCCCCCTCCTCCCCCTCCTCCCCTCCTCCTCCTCCTCCTCCTCCTCCTCGCAACCGAACGCTGCAATGAGTTAACAGCAACACAGTTGGTAGGAAAGCGTTCCCTCTCGCAGCACGCTAATCCGTGCCATTTTGCCAAGCTGCTTTCTCCTCGCTGGGCCTAACAATGCTGAAGTCACTTCTCCTCCCTCTCTCTCCCTCTCTTTCTGCGAACAACAACAAATCATAATCCTTTGGTGAGCCCGACCATATGGTCTTTTCTTTATCCTTTCTTTATCCACACCCCACTGACATTAATAATCTGGACTACTGGGGAGATGGTATAGGGCCCAGAACGCTCCCAACATTCAAATAATCCTTCTGTCAGTTTTGTGCCTCTTTTAATCGAAGCTGGCGCTCTCATTGAAGTGGGTTGACTGTGATGTCAGACACTTACTACAGAGAGTTACCACCTGAAAAAAACCCACCGAACGCTACCTGCAGGGGCACCGAGCACCAGACAGCTAGCTGGTGAACATAGTGGAGCGATTGCAGGCTAAAGAAAGCAAAGAGAGGAAGTGGAAAGACTAATGACCAAAAAAGCCAAGCCATGACAGATTGCACATGCTGATCCTTGTCTGCTTAAGCAGAACAAACATTTAAGCTTGAAGTAGCTTGTTTGTTTTCTGACTGTCGCACTGCCCCCCTCTTGCCCAAAAGTATCAATAACAACTGCTTTAATACCACACAACACATGAAAAATAGCTCAGCAGTAATGTTTCTTCACACCTTAACTTCAGACAGATCATGCATTCATAATGAAGATGCATATTTCATGTTCTTCAGTAATCTATTTATTTTGCAATTGATGAGAGGACGATCCCATTTGCATTTTTAATCTCTGCCACGTTACACTGTTGTCACTATTCGTTGCGTTTTGCATTTTCGGTGAAGTCAAACACCTATAAACTGTAATGAATCTGAACTGTTATACAGTTAAAATTAAATTGCGCCAATAAAAAATATGCATCTCCATCTGAGTAAATTATGGCGCCACTTAAGCAGCATACCCCAAGTGAAAACAAATCACATGCTGTCATCACTTTCTCATCAATTATGCTCACTTCCAAGACAACCAGAGCTCTTTGAGCTCGAGAGGGACCGACTGGTACGTTACAGTACGCGCAGCCTCTTTCCACTCCGTTTCATGTGAGGCAGCGATTCATGTTGGGACTTGGAGGTTATGGATGGCTTTTTAATCTCCCCATCTGAGCACGGTTGCATCACTTGTTTTGACTATCCAGCCTCCTCCTGTTCCCCTCTGAAGGGGACGTCAGCGGTGGAGCTCGAGGGCGCAGGGGCGGGGGTGGGGGTGGTGGGGGTACAGATACTGAATTGTACGAGCAAACTACTTTAATCAAACGCATACAGTATGCAGGCGCGTGAAACAGATGTTGTTTAATCCGCATCTATAGTAGTGCCGGAGCGCTGACAGCTGTGGTTCACACAACCTCTTTCCCACCGTAACCTTAGTCGCCGCTCTGCTGTTTGCTAATTACGTATCGCAACATGTCCTCATAACGCCACGTTCCCCAGCGCCTCCCCTCAGAGGGCCACTCTACGGGGGCAGAGAAAGCCTAATTAGACCAAGTGTCCATCTGCTGAAAGGGAGAGGTGGAGGGTGAGTTGGAGAAATTAGACAAATGCAGTAAAAGACAAAAAAAACAAAAAAAACACGACGCCCAGAAGACCTTGTGGGGCTATAATTGAACCTGACAATCAGGAATGTTGGGGAACGACGGGTGAACATGGTATTTTACCTCCTGCTTCATTACAGTCTAATGATCCCCTTAAGGTGTTTTCCCTGACACTAACTACAGCTTATAAAAGGGATCAGTTTCTGCCGCCGGGACAGTGCGGGGAGACTGAAAGCTTTAATGGCGAGTGAAGGTGAGGACAGAAAGCAAAGGAAGAAGATCACAGGATGAAAGTTTGTGCCGTGCCGACCAGAATGGAGCCTCCGCTACGCTATAAAATGCTGGATACCTCTGTAAAAAACGGAGCTGTCTCGCCCCGTGGCAGGAGAACAGATACTGTGTGTTTTATACGAACCACGGAGCACAGATGTTTCTTTGTGCCCCTCGCAGCTCTTTAAGAAAAAGTTAAAGGAGATATATTGTACTTTTTCGCTCTCGTCCTTTTATTCAGTATTTGTGCATGTAAAAGATCTCGGAAGGTGAAAAGTCAGCACTAGCAGAAACTGCTCTCTCCCACTGAAAACACGAGTTCCTGAAACGCCTCGTCAGTAGTCCCATCTTCATTTCCTTGACTTTGTGACATCACGCCGTGTCACCATGTCACACATTTGCATAATTTATCCAGCTAGTATATTTTAATACAGCTAGTATAATTTATACAGCTAGTTTGGCACGTAAAAAAGGATTTAGCAAAGCTGCTCTGTTGTTGTTAGAGGAGCTGGCTCAGGCGTGCGTGACCTGACCAATCAGAGAAGACTGGCTATTCAGGAGGGGTCCTTAAAGAGACAGGAACTAATAGGAATTTTTGTGACTGACTAAAATTGCATGAAAGCTATTCTAGTAGTGACCCAAAATAAAATGAAGGAACCTACAAATTAGCATAATATGTCTCCTTTAAAGCAACTGTCTTTCTGGTTGTTTTTTGTAAGTGTGTTTGTCTCTTTAAGTGAAAGCATTTTCCCTCTATAATTAATGAGACTAATGGCACTTTCACCCCAAAAGCATTTGGAGCAGTTTCATCAAAGTCTGGGAGTGTTTACAAGAACATTCGGCCAGAACATTCAGGCCCAAGACAGGTGGAAATGCCTCCTCCAAGAGAAGTTTGGTGCTGTTTCTTCGACATGTATCTAGGCCAACTGCAGGACACAACCCAAAAATGCGAGAGGCCGAGCGGTGCACAGAGATGGATGCTGACATTTGATAGCCGGCGGCCGAGCAAAACCAACTGCAGTCAGGAACGATGCTCATGTATTTCTTCACATGCTACTAAGTGGAATTTAAACAGTGCAGAAAGCAAATGAGCCCACAACTCTTGGCTGAAGTTAAAGGGACTGAAGTTTAAGATTTATTTTGATTCACCATGCTGCCAAAATCGCAGACAGGTTTCCAAAACTCTGTCCAGTGAATGAGCAAGTTTTGGGGACTTTTGTTTATAAGATCTGGTTTTTCTTGTAATCATGCAGCCGGAGACTGAAACCAAAAACAAACATGTAAGAAAAAGCACATGGATCGAGCGGCTTCAAGTGTGATCCCACTACATAAAGTGTAAAGAACAACAAGCTAAAGAATATTCAGTTTCAGCGATTAAAAAAAGGGCTGGCGTTTCCAGTTAGCTCAAGTACACGGACGCCAAATTCAGGACACATGACACTGTCCTCCTCTCCCTTTGTTCATTGATTCATGGAAAGACATAAAAGCCTCATTTCCAGTCATGAAGCAGCCTCTGTGCCTCTGCCTTCAGCATCTGCTCCTCAATAAGAGTGCCGGCGCAGAGGGGCCGGGCCCGGGCCAGATGAATCAATGTCTGCCGCGATTGTCACATCAGCTGTTGAGGTGTACTGTGTCCAGACAGAGAGTAAAGGCTTGCCTTTGAGTGACAGCTCCTTCAAAGCGGAGAGACAAGATGACAGATGGTATCAAAGCCCCGCATTCCCACAGAAACTCAGAGACGGATGGGGTTCTCTGAAATGTTTATCGGCATAATTAAGCTTCTTTCATTATTATTTCAAAGAAACAATGAGGAAGTTTATCAGGGATGAACTGTGATTGTGTTGGGCCAGGAACAACTCGCCTGTGAGACTGCAGAGAAACGGCAGCACAGTTAAAAACGCATGCGTGTGTGTGTGTGAAGCTCCAGCATGTACACACACTAACGTGCGCACAGGCGCGCACACACAGATGGCAGAGGAATTTAGCCGAGGCTTTGATATGCAGATTGGATGCTGGCTTGTCATTTCTGCTGGCTGCGACACCGTGTTATCGTTCCTTCAGCACAACATTAGAGCTGATAACATTTACCTGAAGGGGGCAGTTGACTGATAATATCGTCAAGACATTTCTTGCTCCTGGAAGGCCCTGGGCCCGGGCCTGCACGGAATTTGCCACGACGGTATCGCGCAGAGTGGCCACGCACGCACATGGATCAGCACAGCGTAGACAAAGAAATATGACCACTTTTCTGTCTCCTAGGCAACTACGGTATGAATAGTGTGACAGTTTGGAAAGCTGTATGTCCAAAGTCGTCAGAGGTGGCAGTAAGAGTGTGACACACACTCTTGAGATCTCAGCATGTGTCTGTGTGTGTACACACACACACACAAACACATACTGAGATCTCAATCCCAGCGACAGTGGTGCATACTGACGAGGCTGTAAGAAGACCCGATGCTGATTTTGTGTTTTTTTTTTAAGTCTAGGGAAAAAAAAGGTGCAATCCAGAGAAAAGGGAGTGGATGTTTTGCTTCTGACAAACGTGTCAAAGTTAACGATTATGCTAATCAGCTACAGTGATTAAAACTGGCACTGTGTGTTGGAATACATTACCGGGGAAACATCACTGGTTTAATAATATCTACATTCTGCATAAATCATGATGGCTGATTACCACAGATGGCAGAGTGCCAACAGTACATTAACAGATTATTACAGTGGGCTACTTGCTCATGTGCAGCTTTTTTCCCCATCCCCACCGGACCGCAGATTAGTTGCATAAGCTTCTGTTATTGAGTGTTCATAACATGTTTCTCTACAGCACGTCGGGCCATAGTCTGCACTGCTTATTGAACATTACCATGACAACTTCGGCCCCACATCAATAAGTCATCGTCGGAGTGGCACAGTAACAGTATTTCATAGTGGTACTTGCTCGGAAAAAAATAGGTCCTCCACCACTTTACATCAGAACATTACATTCATTTAAAGCAGCAAGCTAAGAAGAGTTATTTTTGTCCAGTAAGAAGTTCAAGAGGTGGTTCATTTTGTCGTCTTCAAAAGTCAGTGACATGGGGCTAAAAAGCCTTTTCATGTCGGCCGGAGTGCACCGGAACACTCACAATCTATTCCTATAACTCCTCTATATTCGTTCCCCTCCCTGTTGTAGGCCTTGACCACCTGGCTTAATAAGAAATAGGGATGGGCCGATGGACATTGGGATTCAACCCGAGCCCCACCAGAGAGCACAAAAAATAAGCGTGGCCCCTCAGAGTTGCCGTAAGGTTCAATATGTAAGAATTTGCTCCCTGTCTACCTGTAGTTACCCGTTAGCTCAGTTAGCCCTGCAGCTAGTGATCCAGACTGGGAGCTAAAAGTGCTATTATGATACTATGATGCTAACTTTGTCAGACTAGTTCATTCTTCACATTGCGATGATAATTTCAGTACATTTTTGTATGTTTTTACCAAAATTCCTACATATTGCACCTTTAAACCTGCCAAGTCAGGTGAAACAAAGATGCGCCGTAACATTAAGGTGTTGTTAGTGTGTTGCTCTCGGTTGTTATTTATGTTTTCTTAGCTTAGCTTCCTCAGAATAGCTAGCTGGCTAACTTAATTTCAAGCCACTAGGGCTGAATACAGCTAAGTTAAAGACATATGGTGACAACATTGAACACTGCAAGGGAATGTATGTTGGATGCTCAGCAGGCAGGAATGTGGAAGTGTGACTCCCTTTACCTTATGTAGGGCTGGGTCTCGTTAAAAAAAAACCTTACTGATATCTTGACTTTGATATCGGTTTCTGAGCAATACTATTTTTATGAAATAAGTTTACATTACATTACATACAGGTAGTGACCCCGTCTTTGGGCCTAACCCAGTGTTTTTTCCTGCACGACTGCAGGCAGACATACACCAGCGCCATTAGATCTGGGCACAATTTGCATGCTGTTTGCTCATTGCCTCACTGACGCTGATGAGATAAACTGACATTTGGTATTGAATGACAAGAAATGTTTTGATGCTGGATAGTATCGAGGCAGTTCAGTTGGTGCCATAGAAGTATCGAAATTCAATACCCAGCCCGACCCGGATGACAGGAAACAAAAAGTTGGGACCACCTCAGCAAAGATGTTGTATATGCCAATCTGGTAAACATCATCCAACCCTGATAAGAAGACGTGATTTACTGGAACCAGACTGAATAACACAGCTTGCACTGATGCCCCACGGCACTGACTTTTCCAATCCTGACCATTTCAGCTGCCCTACTTTCCATCAAAAACTGAGAAGAATAGAAATGAGCGGATTCATTTTTCAGCACATGTGAATGGGACAAGGTGGGAGCCTTGTGAAACCTCTCGCAAAGCAAGCTTTTTGCAGCAGTGCTAGGCCAGAGTGCCCATTCTGCCCTTCTCCTGATTTCATCAGGGATGAATACTGGTGTATTAGCCTCGTATCCATTACCAGTAAAAACTAATTAGTATCATATTTCTCTGTACCATCAGGGTGAATTTCACCATTTTCTGTTTCATCAGTTTTCTTCATCTCTCTACATGTGTGAAGATCAGAAACATGTTGGGGGAAACGCAGTTTGCACATGCTCTACATTATTGCACCAATGGCCTGCAGTGTGTCACAGTCTCTGCAGGGAAGACAGTAAGGGGGTCAGATTACTAAGCCTGAGGGCTCCATTTGATCATACAGTATGTACCGCTCTGCTGCACTCTGAACAATATGTTCAACCCCTGCAAATTTCACCGACAGTATACGTGACGACTGGTGCGTATGTGTGTTAATCTGAGCGCTTCAACAGTTTTGTTTTTTTTCCAGTTTTTTCCTTCACAAAATCTTTTTCCATAAACACTTTCTGGTCCAGCTCGAGAGGCGCCACGCTCGATAATAACCCGGTGAAACAATTAAAACACAGGAGGAACAGTCAAAACATTAAGCAGGGAGCAGTGCAGGGCCTTAAGTGCTGCTAAATCACACATCTCGCAGTGGCTGTAATTTTAGATTAATTATTCAACTGTTTTCTCGCGCAACGGAACCGGCGGTGCAGCCGAAAATGAATAGAGCGGAGATTTGTCCTGAGGTCAGCCGGTGCGTTTAAAAGAGATTATTGTATTCTGCTATTATTCATGATCCCAGAGTGTTCTGTTTAAGATGTGCAGCGTGCGCACACCGCATTGCATTTACGGTCCAGGTAGACTCATATCCTTTATGATATATCATACGTTTATGAGAAACGTGGATAGCTGGGAGACACAAGGACGTACAAGTGCGGTTAATTCTCTTTCATTATATTCAGAATGGGATGTTTAGTTCATTCATTCATTCATTCATTCATTCAGGGGGCAATTGTGATTTGAATTGGTATAAAAACAGCTTCTATCTGATTGAAAAGCATGTAATGCATGCAAATATACACACAGTGGGTTTCATGTACGTGCTGTAAGTATCCAATTATTGTTGTGATAACGTTTACGTCATGGTTCGGTGCAGCCGCCTAAATGTGTCGCACCATTCCCACACATGTGAACCAGCAGTCTGAGCGTTAACATGCCACTTTGTAACCTCCCAGCTCCGGCGTTGCCACTTTGCTGCCGTGGATTTCCTCTATTTCCAAACAGCGGCGAGCTCCTCATCCGAGCTCTGAATGACTTGTCCTGAGGCGCTTCATCCCTTTTATTTCCTGATCCAAAGTCAGCGCACAGCCACAGAAGGTCTTGTGAATACAATATCACGCAGTAAATAAACACACGCGCACACAAGCGGCCGAACCGACAATATATGTATGGAAAAAATTTGCGGCGGCAGTGGAGGTCGGTCCGCAGAGAAGTCAGTTTGTTTGACACGCCTTTGTGGGAACAATCGCTGAATTGTCCTGTCTTTTATCAGCCTCTAAGTGTTCAGTCGTTGCCTTGTTCCAGGACAAATCTGGCAGCTTTAAGCGAGGATAATAAGGGTTTTTTGTTGAGACATGCTCTCCCCATCTTCAGACAAAGTTTGGTTCAATCTTATTCCTTCACCTCCCACGGCTGATGCTGCCTGATGATACAACATCAGCTCTTCTGCTCAGCCAACTTCCAACTAATATTTCACATTTAACACAGACATTTCCTCCAGGCTGTTATTTGCGCTGCTGTCAATATGTTATTGACACAAACGAGGTGACATTATGTGGCGCCCATCTCTTGTCTCCCCGACGTGTCAATCAAAAATTACTCACGGACCCGACTGAGCACAGATATAGATCGCTCGGTGGGGAGGAGCAGCGGAAAGGAGGAGATATCTCTTCTAGGAATACTTGCATTGATTGTGTGTGACTGAGCCAACGGTTGCCTGATTGACAAGCAATACAATTAAGTGGAAGCAAGAAGGAACGGAAGACCATCATTATATCAATCATTAGTCCTTCCCCCCGCCTTCCTTCGTCGATCATCTGCGCTCATGATCTAATGAGCTTTGTGCGCTCAGAGACTAATTTCACTGTAAATATTACAATCATGTCTTCCTGGTTCACACCAGCACAAAGTCACAGAAAGACGGAGAAAGACAAAGCAAATCAAAAAGTGTTCTCTACACTGTAAATAAGTCGACTTTACTTAAGAAAAGCCAGTAAAACCGATTATCTCAGAGTAGACTATTAAACCTAAATTGTGGGAGCTGAAAAATTTCAAATGTACAATGTGTAACAATTTTAGTTTTAAACGTTTTTTGAAAATGACTCAAATTATCACCAGAATGTGAACAAACAACAGCTTTGAGGTTATGTTAAAATATTGTGTTGCTGAGCTATCTGCTGAAGTTAGCATGCTAACCAGCTAGCCCTGCCCTCCTCCTGGTAGTCCAAACCTCCTCTGCTCGCTGTGACATCAAAACTCCCTTGGTGTAACATGCTCACAGCCCGGATTGCTAACTGTGTTGATAAGCTAACAGCTGCTACAGTTACCAGCAGTTAGCGATTAGTCTTGTGATATGCTACATTGTCTGGAATGTGAATTTGACAAGTGCTGCTGCTAAATCAAGTATAATTATTAAGAATTTTAATTAAAAAGTTGAAGAATTTGACAAAATGTTCATCACAATGTGACTAAAGAGCAGTTTTGACATTATAATGTATTGTGTTGCAGAGCTATATACTGAAGTTAACACGCTATACAGCTATCCTCAGCTCTGTCCCGGTCCAAAGCTCCTTTGTCTGTGGCGTTATCATTAACACTCCCCAGTCTGAACCGCTAACTGCACAGCTATCCGAGCTAACTAGCTAAGAGAAGCTACATAAAGCAGCACTAAGCAGTTACTCTGGTAAAATGCTTCCCCCTGTTTGTTTTGAATTTGAATTTCCTAAATATTGCACCTATACAATTATTAGTCTACTTTACTTAATAATTTTCAGGTAATCAGTTTCTTTTTTTTTCAGTAAAGTCAAAATCAGATTTTACAGTGTACCCACAGACTGAGGTTCAAAGTACAATGAAACAGCTGGGATTCAAACACAGTATATATGGCATGGGTCTGTTTTAGTCCACAGAAGTACTTGTGACAAAGGTCCCCGGTGGTCTTTAAGGTAATACATGCATACCTTTGTATTGCACTAAAAGGAACATGGACATTCTGACAGCAAAAGGCACATTACATGTATGAATTATATGAACTTGAAGGTAGGTACAGAAGGTACAAAATGTTATACTGGAGCAGCTCTCCAAAAGGGACTTTTTCTCCCACTGCTCTACAGAGTAGCCACCATTCGAGGCTCCAGCTGAAGTCATTTTATCTTAGCTGATGGTCAGAATGGTCATAATTAGTGACGCTTCTGGCAACATAGCATTAAGTGAGCTAATGAGAGTTATGATTAAACAGCACTTATAGTAAGGTCGATCAAAAGAGAAAAAGTCATCGTTATGCACTCACAGCCATATCAAGCCTCAAACCTGGAGGTTGTTGAGGGCACATACAGCCCACACTAGTCGGCACACAAGAATTAAATGCACTATACAAGAAAGGATAAACAATTCTATGAGCGCTCTAGCGGTGTCCCTCAAAGTTGCAGTTTAGTTCCCCTTTTAATTTAGCATTTATACTAATGATCAACTATCCATCTGTCCAGATGTTAACACCCAAATGTTGCAAGCTTCATCTTTACTTCCAGTAACTATAAAGAAAACAGCAGCATGCTAACCAGCTAGCTGCAACCCATCCCTCTCCAAAGCTGCTGTACTAGCGGTGTAAACACCAACACTCCCCTGGTCCCCGAGCTCCCAGTCTGAACTTCTAGCTGCACAGCTTACTGAGCTAACTAGCTAACAGTAGCTACAGTTAGCAGCATTTAGCAGTTACTCTGACGAGCTGCCTCCTATTTGTTTAAAGTATAAATTCCACAGGTGGCAGATTTTTAGATAATGCACCTTTAAACTACTTTCATGACACTGTGTGGTCTGGTAACTTTCAGGTGTTGAAAGCATTGTTGTTGTTGTTTTAGCTCATTGCTGTCTGTTTTGCAGTTAACCCGTCGCCCAAATTTCCGTGAGGAATAAAAGTATGCTCTCTCTGCATGCTGCTGTGCACCGCTCAGTGGCAAATACAAAATTATCATATTTGTATTGAGTATTTTTCCCAGCCAACCACTTGGATTTAGCAGCAGTATTATTTTTGCATATTCAACTTGAAAAACCCTTGCTGAGCCTACAGGCTACAGCATAGCTGCACCATAACATGAAACTATTGGGACAATAGGGACCATTTTGTTCTTGTTCTGCCAAAGCATTCATTTGCATTTTTTTCCATTTGAGGAAGAAAAGTCTACCCCAGTCCCTGTCCCTTGTCTTCTAAATACCCATGTGCTATGTATTTTGAGGGTTATGTGAAAAGTAAATGTTTTTTACCACATATGTTAGAAAAGTGTCCCGACTTGACAGCATAAAGTGTTTGTGTGCCGGAACAAAAAGCAGACATTATGGAAATGCCGCAATTCAGGGTTATTTCAGTCCTGGCCACAGGCATAACAGGATGGAGGGGATGACGAAGATGATAATTGAGCTTAGTCATCAAACGCAGCTTTAGTCAGGTTACAATGCAGTTGTTGTGACAAAAAGTACAACTGTGATGTTTTCATCCGTCTTTCCTTTAGCAACACAGGGCTGGGCATCAGACGGGATTCTAAGTGGCATCCCCTTGAAGACCTGTAGTCTTAACAAATATTGCCAAACAAGCCTTCAGTTAGATGAGACTAGTTAAGACTTGGTTTATTCTGTGTCTGGAAAACCGGACCGCAGACAGCAGTTCAGTGGGCTGACTCATCTGCGTTACATCACAGTGGACAGGTAGGCCATTATGTGGCGTCTCAGTGCGGTAGAAAAATGATTCAACCTCGTCATCTAAGGTGTGTTTTACCTGATCCGCACATTAAAAGGGCAATCGCCGCCACAAAACACAGCGTCAGATCATTCTCTCTTCCTCTCCCTCTCTCTCTCTCTCTCTCTCTCTCTCTCTCTGAGGAAGAAGAAAAAGGGAAAACCTAAAGGATCGATACGGCAAGCCTTTAATGGATTTCTTCATCTGTGCCGTTCATTAAGGAGCCTGCGAGAGAGAAAAACAAGCAGCGCAAGAGTGTTGCAGAGACGGGGTGAGGATGATGGAGAACGCCCGCGAATGAGAAAAGAGACAGAGCGGCCGATAAACAGAGAGGGCAGAGCAGGTTTCCACAGATATGGATGGTTAGAGGGTCGATCGTTACCCCAGACACCGTGAGCCTGCCTGCCTGCCTGCCTGCCTGCTTGCCTCTGCTGCCTGATTGCCCGGGACACATTTGCATTAGAGCTGAGAGGAGCCGAGCAGAAGAGCACAGCCGGGGAAGTCTTTGATCTCTCAGCCTCCGTCTCTTTGATGCACCATGTGGAAACACAGCGGCAGATTTGGGGGAACCAGGAGATGATGTTGGGTGTTAAGTGGAAGTGGGGGAAGTGTGCGTGTGTGTGTGTGCAAGTGCCTGTGCATGTGTGTGATGATGTATATAGCGGGAAATGACTGCGCAAATCTGTCAAGACTCTGATTGCAGTCCAAATGAGCGCACACACACACAGACACAGACGCACACACACATGCATGCCAGCACGGGTTGCCCTGTTTTGTTAAAGTCAAGTGCATTCAAGCAGGAGGGAATGAAAAAAGCCCCTCCACCCACCCCGCCCCGCCGCTTCACTCTTCAGGATTATCAAACATCGCGGCAGCCCCGACAACCACAACTGTCAAGCAACAGATTTACATCCAACCCCATCAGCCCTCGTGCTTTTTTCTCTGAAAATGTCATTTCACATTCCGGTCCCGGGTTAAAATTCGAGGCAGCGCACCAAGATTATCTGCGGATTTCGACTCTGTGCGTGTGTTGACAGCACCCTCTGCCCACTCGCCCACATCTCCTCCGGTCCGTGCCTCCTCGCCTCTCCTCCGTCCTCCCTTGCACTCCACACCTCTCATCTCCCGTCCCCTTCCCCTCCTCTCACCTCACTCTCATCTCTCCTCTCGCCCGGCCTGTCAGGATGATTTCAGGCTTGTTGCGTCTGGCCTGACTTAGCGTGGTACGATTGAAGCAGTAATTACAACAGTCTCTGAATAGCTCTTTCCTCCTCCGGAAAAACCTCGCTACCTATCATCCACAGGCTTAACCCCGCTCTCCACGCTGACATGTAGGGGCCAGACAACGGGTTTTCTGTGTAGAAAACCATTAACCCACAATTAAATTACAATCACCATAACAAAGGATGGGTGACATTTAAATCCACCAATCGAGGGGGGATTAGGAGCAAAGAGCACTTCTCTTGGGATGCGTTATCGTCTAAATATGACAGTGTGGATAAAGGAGATGTGAATTAATCAAATATTACAAAGTATCTACCAGCGGGGGCAGTTTTGGTGGACTTATCTTCCTCTACAAGTTAAGCCAAAGAGTCTTACAGGATGCACAAAGCTGAGGTGAAAAAGAAATGGAGAGCGTCGCTTTTGCTCCCCATCACCTCTTTTGGTGAGACGTTAATGATATGCTGTAGTTCGCCAGTCGGATGGTCTCATATCATAACTTGAGCGGGATTCAGACGGAGATGAGGCGAGGAACAGAGGCTTAGCGGTTGGATCACAAAAGCTCCCAGCAATTATGTCTGGCACCATTATAGAGAACCAGCTAAGAAAACTAATGACAAAATATGTAGCCCCTGGGTTAGCACGAGCGATAACTGGGTGGTGGCTGCCTTTAGCCACAGCTGGGCGCTGAACCAAAAATACACACCTCAAGCTGCTAAATCAAGCATTGGACTGCACGATAACACAAACTGGTACTTTTAGCTGCATTTCTGATTATTTCAGGAACCAGCAAATAAAAAAAAACCACACACACGCAGACCACAACACTTAATTTAACAAGATGGGAATGGTCTTTAGTCATGCAAACAAGCTAAACGCTAATGTCATCGTGCTAACATTCGCCCAATAACGATGCCAACGATGATGTTAAACAGGTATACCGTGTGCACAATCTTAGTTGAGCATGTTAGCATGCTAATATTCGCTAATAAGCAGCACATACAAGAACAATGCTAACATGCTGATGTAAAACATGAAGCTGTAACTTCCATTTGCACTCTTAGTTTGGCATGTAAGCGTGTCAATATCTGCTAATTAGCACTACAAACAGAGTCGTCTGAGGCTGGAACAAGAGACACTGTGGCGCTACATGAAAAGTAGTATCATCCTGAAGGTGACATGCATTAAAGCCACATCGCTGGCATACGGTTGAAAGTTTCACACCGAAACTGTCAAAAAATCACATGGTGACAACGGGACACTGACACTCAGCTGACCAGATGGTTTGACATCACGGAAAACAGAAACCTGATTGGATGAATCAGTCATGATATGACACGGCCCGCGTTGACCACTAAAGGATGCGCCGTGTCACCTGACAGCCCTCCGAGGTGAAATGCCTACTCAACACTTGGCTCTGACACAGCAGAATGATGTCGGCCTTCAATCGAATATCAAGGTTGCGCTGAAATGAAAGCAATTTGATATAGCCAGAGAGGAGAATGAGGAAATGAGATTGATGTTGTGGGGAGAATGAGTAGGTGGTCTAATGCGAAAAAGGAAGTCAGTCGAGGTAGAAAAGCTGCATAGTTGGTGTTTTATGCTGAAATGGCACTCAGGCTTTGACACGATATCAGAGAGATTGCTTTTTTTCTCAGTGAGACCGGACCCGTCACTGAACAGTAGAGAAGGGGAGGTGAGAGGGCTGTTCAGCCGCAAGAAACAACAGGGCAAGCGGGGAGTATTGTTCAAAGACATACAACACATAAAATGCTTTTTTGCCGCCAAGAAAAATGACTTACTTCATGGGTTTAAAGAGAGCCTGGCCGTAGTTCATGAAGGTCATGATGAGCTTCAGCTGAGTGCCTCCAGACTTCATCGCTGTTGAAGAGAAACAGACAACACGGCTTTTAACAACAGAACTACAGAAACTAAAGTTAACTATATTTTTCTAGAGAAAAGAGCTCTAGTAATGGGCTTACGCACTTTTGTACTTCAACAAACTTTCCCACCAGAGTTGATATATAGTCACACAAAAAATGTCCAACTAGATATCTAGATATTAGCTTGTGTTGTTAGCTAGTTAGCCTAGCTGCGATTAAAAAACACTAGCCAAACTATTGTTTATTCATTTCTGTAAATTGCCTGTTGATTGTCCAACATGACACTGAATATCAAGAGAATATTAGTCATTGCCTTTAGTTTCTTTTTCTTTTCTTTTCTTTTCTTTTTTTTTTACTAGTGTTTAACTTTTAGCCGACGAGTCTGCAACTTAGCCAGGCTGCATCTGACTGCACTGAAGCTCTTAGCTATTTCTCACCTCAAGCCAAATGCAACAAATTACCAAGGTGGTCTGAAAATGTAGTCCAACACCTAAAAAATGTGAGAACCAAGACAATAAGCCGATCCACAAATATGATGAGCTGAAACAACTGAATGTCTGAAAATTATGCCTAATAAAACACTGAAAATAACAACTTTAGTGTGACTTTCTTGAAAACACCCTCTTCTTCAAAAAAACCACTGGAAATGAAAGACTCATGCTTGACAACCAGTTCCAAATTGCCTGATTCCTCAGAAATGCTACGAGCTTATCAGTTACTTTCATCAATGCAGGCACGTTTTTCTGGCGGTTTTCCTTTGCAAAACAATGAAATCAGACTCATGTTTCTGGGCCACTGGAAGCTGTTTAACAATACGGAGCCGCAGCGAAGAGGCCGAAACCGTCCAAACTGTGGCTTCATTTCAAGAAGAAAAAGAGTGCTGGAATTGTTTGCACAGAGATGACCTCAAGGTTAGGGTGGAGGCACCGGCAATACAACAACTTTCTAACCAACACGGGCTTAAAATCCAGGAATGCCGTTTATTTGACCCTCTATGCACAAGCTCCACTGCCTCTCCGTATGTTATAATAAAGCTAGCTGATTTCTCTTTGATTATAAGAAACCTGAACGAAAACGAACAAGGTGCAAATATTCTCTTTTTTCTTCCCTTTTAGACAATGACAGATAAGACACCGCGGCTACAGCAAGCGCTCAGCTTACAGCTAGCTCGGCTCGCCCGTCAGCTCCAAGACGGAACCGGTTCGAGGCTTAACAGCAGTCAAACGGTGGAGTTTCTGCACAACTACCCGAGTCTCACGCATACCTTTTCCTCCCCGCTTCTATTCACTGCTCAGACTAAGAGATAAGAGCGTGGAAAAACCTGTTCGGGCCAGGGTTGCAGCTGTGTAAAGTCTGAATACAATACACAGTCACACCATGGACATTTGCTTATCTACAGTATCGAATTCTACCATCTGAGTGATAACAGAACGAGGATATTTCAAGCTAATATCTCGTTTCATGTCTGTTAGGATATAATATTCCTGATAATTACATTAATCGAATAATGAATAGTAAAAGTGTGATGTTTTCTCAGATGGTTATCGCACCGTGTCATACAAACCGATAAGCATAATCGACGGCGGCGTTCGTATCAATAACATCTTCTCAATTTCCAACCTGCGGTAAGAGCCCATTCACACATCATAAAACAGGACTGTATGTTGTGTTTACCGACCAAATGTAATATTGACTGACGCTGATTTTACACCGGCGAGACACGTCAATCCGCACCTGAAGCCTCAGCTTCCTCTGCCGCTGCGCGTGTGTGTGTGTGTGCGCAGATGTGTGTTTTGTGTGCCCGAGTGCTGATGTCACCGCGTTTGTTTGATGGGAAGGGAGAGTGAGGGGGTGAAGGACGGCCAGCGCTCGCCCGCCCGCCCGCCGCTCTCTGTTTACTCTCTCTGTGTATTCTCTGGTGGGTCCATCTGTCTCCCCCTCTCTCTCTGTCTGACTCTTTGTGTTTTCTATTCATCCTCCTCTCCTTCATGTTTTCCCCCTTTTTGTACATGATAGCGCGGTCTAAAGCCGCTCGTGGGACCGGACTTCAGTGCTGGTGCGAGGACTTTGCCGTGCCTGAAATACAACTAAATTCAGACACACAAAATAAAAGGAGCAGAGCAGCCGCCGTGCCTGTTCCCCCGCCCCCCCAGCTGATCGATCGAGAGCAGTGTTTCGGTGGCCTTTTGCCCACGAACAACCTTCTCAATCAATGTTCTCATTTATTTTTACATACAGGAATCATGGGGACGAGCGAAAACGTTTGCAGAGCAGGATCAATGTCCGTCTGACCTCACCTGCTTCTGTGGTGAAGCTGCGTATACCGGAGACATTTTAAAGTTGCACTTACATCGTTTTGTAGAAGACCTTCATTGACTGAATTTTTTTTTTTATGCCCAAACAAACCGAATAAACGAACTCTCTCCATTTCCGTGACTGAATAAACTGAATAAACAACCTGGCCTTAAAGGACAACACAATTTCTTGCTGTTGTACTTTGTTTATATGTGGCGGACTCTGCCACCCTTCTAGCTTCAAGCAGTATTCTGGGGACCTTATAGAACAGCCTGATTATTCACTTCTGGGAAAAAAAATAAATAAAATGTTTGTCTCATTACCTCATTAATATTGTAAATATTGAAATTTTGAGTTTTAATTTCCTCTCAAAAACTGCAGTGTCCCTTTAAATGAAGGCGCGTCGAACTGTAATTACCGGGAATGAGGCACCGCGAACGTAACGTTTAATTTCAGCCTCCAGTCACAGAAAGCAAACCACGTTTTTGTCCAGACATCATGATGAGAAAGTGTTTACCTCTGTCTCTCTGCGAGACGTGCAGCAGCAGCAGCAGCCTCTCACCATAATCTGTAAAAACATTGATCATATCTCGAGCCTTTGCACGCCATATCTTTATCGATAAATGCTGCTGGAAAGAGGTTACTGTATAATACATCCGAGCACTCCTATCCTTAAGTTTAGATAATAACCGACTGCTATTGGCTTCTATTGGTATTCTGCCTGAGGCCTGTGTTAAGGCTCTGTAATTACTGAGCCACCATGTATTTAGCTGGCTCGAGATGCTGAGAAACTGCTTCCCCTATCCACCCTGCCTGAGAGACAGAAAAGCAGGACGGAGAAAAAAAACAAATCTGAGAGAATTAAACAACATCTGCAGTAGAAAGACCGAAACAAAAGGAAAGAAATTCTTCTGTTAGCGACCTGGCAAGGGTTTGCTAGTTTTTAAAAAACAGCTAATCCCACTCCAAGATAAGCATTTAATCTCTGCTGTGGGCCAGTTACAGTTTTTTTTCTTTCTTTTTTTTTTTTTTTCATCATTGGCAGATGAACCTAAAAATCTGTAATCACTTTCCACGGCAAGCGCAAGATGGGCGACCTCGAGTCGACAAGCACTCTTGGAATGTTGGAGCCGGACGGAGCCAAAATGAAAGACAATCCCTCCAAAAAGGAAAAAAACAACAGAGTATAGGCTCCGTATAACTGCCCCAGCGTGGATCAACACCTCCGTCAGGTACCGCTGTGAAGGCTTTTGCAGCTTTCTGCAGAAACCTAGATTTACTAGTGCACTTCAATCAAATAAAAATGATCAAAAAAAAAAAAGGAAAAAAGCAGTGAATCAAACTGTGATGTGTGGCTGCGCGGAGACCAGGTGTTCTCTCGGGCTGTGGCGCTTCGTGGGAACACATCAGACGAGATTGCGCTGTTTTATTATTCCCTCAGCCTCGCGAGGGAAGAGGAAGAGCACCGGCTGATCAGATTCAGCGCTGTCGTGCGATAGCCTGTGGCTGGCTTCCACCTCTGTGCAAACTCGTGCGTGTGTGTTCACGGCGTCAGCGCCTACAGCACAGAGCACAACTGACACTCACTCACTTAGCAGCCCTCCCTCATACTTCAACCGGTAGACCTGCTTACATTAGACACACACTTTCACCTTTGGCTGACTTATTTTAAGACTGACATGCAGCGTTGCCAGACTTGGCTGTTTTCCACCTTATTAGTTATGGGTGACCACGTGGGACACTTCCTGTGACATTTGGGTGGTTAGTCGTGATTAAAACGTACAGATACAGCCCAGACTGCCGCTTCTTCTCATAGGGTCACACTACAGAATTGTTTCCTAACTCATATGTGTCTCATCCCCTGTCTGTCCACTCTTAACTGTGCCCTCAGGGACGTCTCAATTTTTCCGGCTGCTGCGTTCCTTTGCCTTTTTGTCATACTGCTTGTAAAGATTATCCTGAACAAACAACAAACATTGTTTTCACAATTTTCTGTAATCAGACTAAGAAAATGGGCCCCCTCACATATACAGAAGCCTCTTGGGGCTTCCATAAAGTCCCATTTCACATCCAAACATAGCAGGTGTTTGCTTTAGGCCTGTGTTCCACCATTACATTTTAGGTTTGGCCCACCACTGACAAAAGTTTGGGCAGCTCTGGTCTAAAGCAACTGTCTGCCAGCTACGTGCCTGTTGCTCATGTGCTACACATAAAGATATAGTGGAGCGATGGCTTCCTGACCAGAGAATAAAGTCACATTTGTGTCACTTGATGCTGAGGTGGATTTTCCTCTTTTGACACATGAGTGACTTCATGGGTATATGTTCTTACAGGCCAGAGTAGCCTTAATGGCTAATTAGCTGCTGCTGATATTTTACGTTTGTTTTGCAAATGTATAATGTTGATATGAATGTTGTATTCCGCAGCATGCTACGTCACTGAGATCAGATGTTTCCTGTTGTTCAGAGGCAGGTATTTTGGGATCAAGCTTCGTGCGTGTGTGTGTGGCATCTGGAAACACAGCTGGCACACACAGACGCCGAGCCAAAACAGTACAGCCTTACTCCATGAGACAGGCAATATCTGTGCCCATCAGCAGACGAGTGTCAAAGTGACCTCAAACAAGACGAGGGGCTCCCTACAAGCTTGTTTATTATGGGTCGACAAAGATGTGGTGGTGATACTAGAAAGGTAGGTGAACCGTTTAACGTCCAGCTCATGTCACATTTGATCATCGTTACACCTCGACACACCCCGAAACTCTTTGTAATGGCCAATTGTGTGAGCCATCTCCCCACTGAAGCCCTCCTGCTGGCTTCCCCCCCCCGCTGTCTAATGACTCACCGACGCTGGTGATCCTCTGGGTGACCAGGTCCTTCAGCAGAGCATCGATGACCGGGTTGTGTCTGGAGTACAGCTCGTATCGATTAATCCCAATGTGGAAGCGGAGCCAGTTGGGGTAGGAGTCGGCCGTCAGCTCCCCCGTCGGGCTGAACTCGTCCATGTTGCCTTCAGTATTCCTGCATGAGGGGAGTGGGGGGGGGAGAAAGAGGATTGCCATGGTTTTAATGTAAGGAGTGGAAGGTGCTGTGCAACAGCTGTGGAGTTACCGACAGTAATGTGATTGAACTATAAACCATGTAAACCTTTAAAGGGGCAATACGTAATTTTGGGGAAGACGTTTTAATCAGAGAGAAAGATCGTAAGTGACTGATATTTTATGCCAAAACAAACGAAATAATCAAACTCTCTTTGTTTTCATGACTGAGTAAACTGAATACAATTTCACACTGTTTTACTTTGTTTGTATGTGGCAGACCCTGCCACCTTTCTAGCTTCAACCAATGTTCTGGAGACCTTATTCTCCTCTGAGCACAGCTTGTTTAATCAGTCATTTAAAAAAATTATATTTCCGAGTTTGTATCATCACCTCATACATATATATATTTTTTTATTTTTTCTCCAAAACTACACAGTGCCCCTTTAATGTGATCTCTGTCTAAATCATGACACGTTTGTTTGCAGCTTTTATAACACTTTACCATGCCTGATCCTCCGCTGCTTTGGGGTCGAACCTGATGTCCGTGTTGACGTTAAACAGCGTGTCCTCATCCGTCAGAGGTGGCACGGATCGTTTATACAGGGGATGCTCGTAGAGAGCCGACAACCTTGAACCCTTCACGGGCATGTTCTTGGCCACCGAGGCGTCCTGGATGAACTGCCTCTTCCTGTCGCCGCGCAGCCCGGGATGCTCCAGCGCTCTGAACGCCTGCGTCTTGTCGCCCGTCACCGGGACCCTCTCCAGAGAGTGGGAGGACACGTTGGAGCCGGGCTCGTTGCTGAAGTCCTGGAGGATCCGCAGGGTGTGCTTGTTAGGCCAGCCCTGCTTGCCCCAGCTCTGAGGCTCCTCGCTCGGCGTGTGCGAGCAGGAGCAGCCGCCGCTGCCGTGCCTCTCCAGCTTCGGCAGCAGGTCTATCATGATGTGCATCGAGCATGCAATCAGGAACACCATGAGGATCAGGAAGCGGAATTTGCGCAGGAGGATCATCTTCATGGTCTCCCGTTTGAGCAGATGTGAGTACTTACTGCAAATGATGAGCACGCAGATGAACAGGCTGACTACATCGCTGATGATGTTTATTAGACTGGACGCCAATCTAATGAAATATACATTGAGGACGTAGGAGCCATCTTCACTTGCCGTCTTGAGTAAAGGATTCAGTGTTCAGCCTTTATGTTGCCTTCAAGTACCAGACTCCTGCCTTCATTCGCGCGGCTCGTCCTGGGCGAAGATTCTCTCAGACGCGCAAAATCACCCGCAAGCGTCCAGGTAGCGCAGGTCGAGTCGGCTCAGACCAGCGGTCGATTTGCGCAAGCCACATCCTCCTCACGCCGCCCGCTCTCCCCCTTCAGCCGTCGACCACGAAGTATCTGAGAAGGGAACGCGGAGGAGAAGAGGATCCGAAAAAGCAGCCGTGACACGCCGGAGGGGAGCGATCCGTTAAGGTTGCGTGTCCAAGGGGTTCCAGGGTGCGCGTCGGTGTCACCATCCAGAGCAGAGGAGCCGATCAAAGATCAGACGGAAAGTGTAGCTCTTTCACATTTAAATGTTGTTGCTGTTGTTGTTTCTTTTCTCCTTTTCTGAAGGGAAAGTCCCCGAAAAAAGTAGTCGTGAGCTCTTCATCCACCTCAGCGATCCAGGCAGGGTGCGTAATTCTCTCACATCGCGTCCCGAAGAAAAAAGAAAAAAAAAAAATGTCCCAACAGGCGTCAAATCGCGCAGGTTAGCAGGAGACAGGAATCCTCCCGCAGGGGCCAGGCAAACCTCTAGGACTACAGCGGGATAAAGAGAGAAGGCGCTCCTTGTAGCATGTGTGAATCCGGGTGGGTGTGTTAAATATGATGATGAAGCCAGGACTAGATCCAGCCTTTTGCGCAGCGTCACTGTGCGCAGATTGGCTGAAGGGGGGAGAGAGAGAGGGAGAGAGAGAAAGAGAGAGAGATAGTGAGAGAGACACTGCGAGCGTGTGAAGCATATAACTGCTCGTCTGTATTCCACTTGGAGTAAATCCTGCCTGCACATCCCGGCCGCGCAAGAAGAGGGCGTCTTTCCACTGGACAATTTTTCAGCAGCAGGAGCGTTCAACGAAGCGGGCCTTTTTTTTTCTTCTCTCCTTTCTGAAATTCATCTGCTGGAATCCCTCAGAAATGTCTCCTCCGAGACGGCAGTCAATCCATCGATGATACATTAGACAGGCCTATTAGAGCGCTCATCAGTCTGAGGATCCTCTTCCATCCTGCACTGCTGCCACTCAGCCGCAATCACATCTTCAATAATGTTGAAAGGCTGCATGAAATGAAAACCACAAAGCACCTCTCAGCGCTGAGCTTTTTTAAAGAAAGAAAAAAAAGGGAAAAGCGAGAAATAAACCGACTTTCTCTGGCGCGCTGACCTCTAACCCATATTCCACATGAAATCTCCACCCAGCAGGCGCACTAATGTTTCTTCTTTACGGCTAATTGGAGCGGCATAGCGGCTGCATCCACGCTTCCTACCGGCTGTAAATAGGCAACAGAGACAGGGTAATAAACGGCTTGCATTTTTATATTATGGCATATATGCATGAGAAACTGATCACGCTGTCTGTGATTACCTCCCTAGATTAGTTTATAATTAAAAAGAGCCCAGAGAGAGAGAGAGAGAGGAGGGGGTGCCACTTGTACTAACACAGTGTAGATTCATAAGAGAGAAGAAGAAGAGGAGATGATTTAACATAGTCTCAGTGGGGGATTTACCCAGTGGAACAAAACATTTGTTGTGAATGTTAATGAAGGCAAAATTAAAAGAGCGTAAAGAGCTTTGCTTATCTAGAGCTCTGGAGTGTGAGCGTGTGTGTGTGTGTGTGTGTGTGTTTGTAGAGTGGAAGTACAGTGACATAAATTACTTTGTCTCAGGTGCTGTGTCTGAGCAGATGGACTTGACCTGCGGGGTTCCACAAGGCTCCTTCTTTGAACCTCCCCTCTTCAGACTTTCCGAGCTTCCGTTTAATTAAAAATTATGAAGTGGCTTGCCATAATTCTGCAGGTGACACATCTCATTTACACCTAGAGGCTATGGACTAAGGGTAGATCGATAAAATGCATTTCAAAATGTGCTCTGATGCAGCATCCCCTCACACAGTGTCCCGCCCACACCGGTATCTGATTGGTGACAGATCACAATTAAAAGACTATAAATGCTGCATTATTTCTGCAAAGCAACTGGTAACTAAATGCATCAAATAAATGTAGAGGTGAGTGTAGTAGCAAGTAAAGTACCTGAAAATGTATAAAATGCTGAAATAGGTCAGTGAATATACTTCGGCGGCCACTATTATCCTTGAGCGGACAGCCGCAGTAAAATATATGTGTGGGAAACACTGGTAGTTACATCAAATCTGTCGCAGTGTCTGCTTGCTACAGCTTACAAAACATCACACGATTTAGAGGAATAATGTCCAAGCAAGACGTAGAAAAACCCATGTCGTTGGTTCCAGTTGACAGGATTATTGAAACAATCTGTAAACTGAAGAAAGGTAAGAAATATAGGAACTTGTTCGTATTCCACAGAGAACATGTTACACAGAGGATCGACTTCAAAATCTTCTTGCTAATACACAGATCAATCCATGGCTCTGGGCCAAAATACAGCTCTGCCATGCTTTTGAGTTGGCAAGAGTTGGACCAGAAAACGATCAAGCATCATTTTGTCATCATGCCACCCAGACCTGGTGATAGATGTGATAAAGTGCCCTCTCGGGTGCCCTTTCTGTGTGCTGGTGCCCCACCGCTTACAGCTGGTGCCCTGTCTATTTTTTCCGCTCTTGTCCCTCAAACATCCCGAGTCCGCCACTGGGAAATCATTGATGGCTAATAACTAAATCCTCTTAGCTTTGCTTCTAAATTGCCTAGATTTTTTTTTTTAAACAATCTAATTAATTATTTTAATATCTTATTAATTGATTTGTGCTATATTTGAGCATATAAACATGGGAGTACATAGTGTGTTCTTTGATTATTATTATTTTTTATCATCCCATGATTTAAGCTGCACTGGTTTCATTTCCAATGACGTGTTTCTTGTATTTCTTACCTGCACTTCTGCACTTTTTAAGTGTAATCTTGTTATCTCAACTTTCCTGTATTCTCTATTCCAGTAAAGCACATTGAATTGCTGTGATGTATGAAGTGGGCTATACAACTAAATTGGCCTTGCCTTGTAGTAAGCAGGTTTAATCCAAAGAGAAGCATCAGGTGTCAAACAACGAACAATGGATTCAGGAAACCACCACATTGTCTATTGTGTCAGACGTAGAAAAAAGATTGTTGTATTGCCAATAAAGAAATTCCCCCATTGCCTAAATTGCAGTGTAATTGAGGGTTTACATACAAAAGATACCCTGACTGCTGACATTTTGGGGCCCTTTAACAGTGACTAATTCCCAACAAAGCAAAGAAGGTCCATCAGATCGCCTCCTCTGGTGTTAGATGTCAGCGATAGTGCAAGCAGGGAAGACAAAGTGATGCTTGTTGCCTGTCTGAATCTCGCGCCAGCCACTGTAGCCTGTGGCCGCGTAGCCCGAGGTGAAACAAGCTCAGATGAATGTGTATTGATGTCAGTCAGACATGGATCACAGCAGTCGATGGGTCAATGGTTCCTCACAAGGCCTGTCTTGTGCAATCGTAGCTGAGCTTTTTCATGAGGAATCAACAGACGGGCTGCTTGATTCTCTCGCTCTCGCCGCTGGGCTGAACCGTCAACACAATCTTTTTTTACTCTCATTTTGTGTGCTGTCGAATGACATTAGCGCCCCAGATCTAGTAATAAAAGCAGACTGTTGTGAGATGACAATTTGCAACTCCAAATTAATAATCTCACTCTATTACTGGGTAGAAAGCACACTATCATGACATGAGCATGAAAAAAACAAAAGGGTTCCAACTTTAGGACTTCAAGTGTCAAATTTCACCCTATTGTTTGCAGCGTACATATTTTCCGTATGATTGAGCTTTCTTCCACAGAAGCTCCTTTTGATCACAGTCTGTGACGTAACAAGCTGATTGAGAAACACCATCCTCCTGTATCTCATGTGTCAACAGTATTAAAGGAACCCAGACCTTGCACAGACAAGATCAAGAGGAGGGCAGGGTATCCTAACAGATAGCTGACTAAAGCACAGGTCGTAAATACACAAGATTTACTGTATGTCCTCTACGCCTCACAGTGTCTCTCAGCGAGATAGCTCAGTGGATAGCAAGATAGCACTATCCGTGTTCCTATCTGCACTATCAGAGTGAAGGGTGAGCTTTGCCACTGTTCAAAGTCTGCCGCAAAGATTCAGTCAGGAGGTAATTCAAGTCCAAATGACGAATGACATTTTCATTTTGTCGGCTGATAACCCATATCATAACCTACCCGTATTTAGTGTAAAAAAATGAATGACACAGTTTTCCTGGCAACACTTTCTAAGAACCATCATCCATAAATAGTAAATTTATAGTGAATGGTGCACTGAGTAGTTTTTGAAATTGCATTTATATTCAGAAAACATACAAAAATAGACATATTTCTTTGATATAGTCCCGTAGCATAAGGGCCCCAGAGGGAAATACAGTCCCCACTTAAAGGGGTATCGTCAATATAAACAAAGTAAAACAGCATGTCATTGTGTTGTCCTTTGATGACAGTGATGTGGTCAAAATAAAAAATTTAATAAATAAAATACATTTTAAATAGATGAATGAAGATTTTTCTCTTCTAGTTAAAATTTCTTCTCTGAAACTAAGTATTGAATCATTAATAAAACTTCAAAGTTTTCATGAAATGGCTAATATAATTCTAGTTTCTTCAGCATAGTTACGGGTTTCTTGTAAAAAACAGGCAGCAGCCGATAGCGCAGAATGTGGGTGATGCATTGCCTAACCACTGAGTCATTGGTGCCAAATCTCCCTGGACTGACAGCTCCCAGAAAATCCAGCCGGACCAAGACAAAAAACAAAAGAAATACAGCACAGAGGTGGTTCTCTTGGCAGGTTTAGCGTTTAGTCTGGCAACCAAGCCACCAGCATCTGTCTACCAGGAAACTCCACAAGTCACCTGTAGTTGTTTTAGTAACAGGTACAGCTATCTGTCAAGAGTTTCTCAAGGTCTGCGGGCAGCAGAGGGAAAAACCAGCAAACATTTTCTCCATGAGACATGACCCAGTTTCACCCAAATCACTGAATAAAGTTGTGTGTTCATGCAGTAATCCATGGGGTCCAGTCCCTAGCAACACACTCCTCTAGCGAAGTTCCTCATTCCATGGCAGTGTCAGGAAATAAAGAAAGTGTTTATCGGATGAAACATGAACATACGCCCTCGGGTGCAGGATGAGTCATCAACATTTTGTAATGATATTCCAGGAATCCATACTTTTAAAAATGCCTACAAAACACCTATTTATTTTGCCATTTTACCATTTATTAATGATGATTGTTGAATTGTTTTAATTTTATAGTTCTAGAATAAAGTACATTTATTAGCTTTTTCTTCTTGCCTTCATTACTGGATGTTTCTATCTTTAGGGCTGACATCATTAACCACATTAAGTTACTAAAAGGTTTGGTTGGTTCCCAGTGGCGTGGGGGTTTTTCATAAAGAGGAATGAGGAAGTTGAGACAGCACAGTGCACCTTGATGAATTATATCTCACTTGAACTTTCAGCCAGGGGTGTATCAAGGAGTAACATGGATATCTTTTCTTATTCAGACATGTCATAATAACATGCAGCTTGCAGTAGTTGTTTTCACACCAGGTTCAGTTTTCAAATAGATGGTTGCCATTGCTGTGTGGTTTTTGCAGCAGGTGTAACCATCGGGCAGATTTTAAATGTACATTTGCGTGAATGTAAAATGTGAAAGTCACCCTGAAGTTGTATGGAAATAAAACGCTGACAGTTGTTTATTATGGTGAGAAAAGAAAGTGGGGCATCGACCTTCTGTGCTTCACACCCCTTCGCCGTTTCTGCCATTCATACATCCCTCTATATTGCCGACGTTCCATATGTATTGTCTGAGTAAATTCATTTGTCTGATTTGCCCTTGGCGTGACCAGGGCTGAGTGGGGAACAAGACTAATTTCCATCCCTGAGCAGCGCCACACTCACTGCATCTGATACGGCACATTTGAATGGATATTACAGATAACAATGCCCTCTGTTGGCCCCAATAAGCCTCACGCCGCTCTCGCTGCTCCTCCGCCTTCTCCACCCTCCTCCTCCTCCTCTGTCAGCCCCTCCCCACCATATACAGTTGCTCAGTTTAGGAGCCAGATGTGTAAACACAGGCACGTTTGAAGTGCCAGGATAATCGCTCCTGTAAAAAACAATCACCATCACAGGATACCCGCTGACATTTCTGAAAATCGCAGACTTGTTTCCTGAGTCGCTCTAACCCAAAGCGGCTTCTCCTTTTATTTTCACACGCGAGGGCCCCTCTTGATACAGTTTGTATTCTTTTGTCAGCCTTTCTCATCTATTTCTTTGCAGTGTTTGAATGAATGATGCGCCTTTTGTTTACACAATTATCATTTGTGGGTGTCAGCGCAAAGCAAGGTTGACATTCTGCTTGATTGCATATTAGGGACGTGCGAGAGAGATGTGTGTTCTTCTTTGTGATCGTCACTTTGTTCTTTCCCTTACACAAGAATGGAAGTTGTTGATAAAAATAATTGGCATCTCATTTAGAAGAAATGTAATATTCATAGAGAATTCATTGTTCCTCGAGATGATGCCTGAGGGCTTAAAAAAAACATCTTGGCAGCTCTTTACAGATCAGTAGCTCTACACCATTATTAGTGTATCTACAAAATATACACTGTATTCCCTCATGAATAATCATGACAGAACAGTAAAATTAAAGTGGGTTGTTTTGCTCTCATTAGGATAATCACAATCAGTGAGTTGACAGCTAAAAAAGCTACCTGTAGCCCATATTTTAGTGCCAGTACAATATAAATGGCAGACAATTACAGATAGAGAGTGCCATAATGAAGTGTAAAAATGAAACCAATATACGGTGAAATAAAAGTGTTTCCCCTCAAGTTGGAAAACACCTGCGAACCATCACCAGTCTGCGGTGTGCTATCTGCTCTGTAAGGGTGTAATTAGGCATAGTGCTGCTTTTAGCAAAGCAGTCATGACAATGGTAACGTGCTGACGCAAGCGTTTACCGTGTTCACCGTCTTATTTATTTTTCACAGCAAAACAACTGCATTTGTACATTTTTGTAAACCCAACAAAAAAGTTGCAAGTTTGTTTTTCTGTGTTTTTTCTTTTCGTGTGTCACGTCTGTCATCACAAATGCGCTGATAAAACTGGGAAGACAGAAGGCATCAGATCATGCATCACATCCGACTACATCCCTAACATTGTTTTAAAAGAAGTCTTAATCAATAACATTCTTAACTAGAACAGCAGTGTGATCTCTCGCCTCCCTTCAGGTCCTGCTTTTGTTTTTCTTTGATTAAGTTCTGTTTCCTGTTTTATTGTGCTGTTTCTTATTATCCCCACCTCCCTTGTGTATACAGTCTGCGTGCTGCCTGCCTTCTGTGCCAGTTCATCTTTGTCTTCTGTAGCAAGCCTTCTAGCATTTCTCCTAGTGATAGCCTTCCTTGTGTTTATTTTTTATCCTGTTTCTGATCTAGATCCCAAACCTGTCTTCAGTACAGGCTTTTTTGCCTTTTAAACTTAACTGTCTCGAGTCGTGCATTTGGGTCCTAATCTAGTGTGTCAGACCTTGTCAGGCAGTAAGTAGAGTGCAAGCCTGATCAAGCCTGTTCCACTATCAGACAGAACATATTAAAATCCTTCGGATCCAGATTTTATTTGGACCAGCATCTCACTCGTAGATACCAACCTCCTAAATACATCCGATCGCAATTGTTCATTGAGATCAATGCATTATACCCAGAGAAATTCACAGAAATGTTGAAAAATGTTCAAATGTTAAAGGTGCAGCACTACCTGTAAAATTCAGACTGAAAATAGGTGACAAGATAGGTATTTCAGAGCATATCAGAGCTGCTCGCTGTGGCTGCTGTAAGCAATTTGACTCAGTTAGCCCCGCTACTAACTGTCCAAACTGGGAGCTCAGAGCACGGGGAGATATTGTTGTTTACATTACAACCACAGGAGCTTTGGATCAGGACGGGCCAAGGCTAGCATGCTTGATTTGTAGACATCTATTCAATACATAGACATCATAATGTCAAAATTGTCATTCCTTCATATTCCATCAACTAAAATTAGTACGTATTTCACCGTTAAAGAAAGTGAGAAAAAAACATCCTGGATCCTGCACCAAAAGTTAATGGGCTCTATTGTGTGCTGAGACCCAACCTCCATTTAAGTTTCGTGGAAGTCTGTTAGGTAGTTTTTGTGTAATCCTGCATACAAACCAACATACACATGGACACAAGCGAAAACATTACCACCTTAATGAGGGTAATTGGACTCATCACTTTTTCTGGAGCTGATGATGGAAGATGCTAAGGAGCGAGTCATCTTGCCCCTTTCTCATCTCCACCACGAGCTGCACATGAGCGGTGCTGCACTGAAAGGGTGCACTCAAAATGTAACGGTGGTTACCTCTTTAATATCTTTTACTTCAGTCTCCTGCGTCAGTCTGTTACTCACCTCAATCAGAAGCTCAAGGCCAAAATTACCTAGCTTAAGATCAACGTAATTTGCATGCAAATAAATCATTAAATTAACATACAAATGATGAATAACAACACACCAAAAATATGGTTGCCTTCAGGGATGTTGCCATTCAACGCTATGATAACTGTCAGGAGCTAACAAGTCTGGCACCACTGATAACCCCGGGAATAAAACTTTCTCTCTCTGATTTCAGTCAAATCATCAACCAGGCAAGTGACTTTGGTGATCCAGCCCCAGAGGGAAAGAATGAAAAGCTGAAAAGGATGGAGGAACTAAAAGAGAAGCAGGTCGAGTGAGCTCAAGCATTGTATCAAATATCACCAAACGAGGAAATAAAGAAAAGGATGCATGTTCCTCCTTAAATCAGGACTCTTAAGTGGTGCTACGGGCTCCTCTGGGTCATCTCTTAAAACATCTTAAAAGCCCAGACTGTCTGTGGCTATAATAAGATGTTATTGAGAAGAATTCGCCTGACCCTGTCTGCCTCCCTCTGCTATCAGACTGTGGGACTGACTCTCCTTGCTGCTCCACCTTGGGGTTATTTTTAAGTCTGTTTTGGAGGCTCACGGTCAACACTATACTTACACAGGTATATGTGTCATTTGGCTTGTGTGTGTTGGGGTGTTAGTTCAAACTCTGAGTGAGTACGGCGTCCTGCGGAGGGGGAGAGAAAGGCGAGCACTGTGCAAATGAGTGTTTGGGGTTTGTGCAGGAGTGTGTGTGTGTGTGTGTGTGTGTGTGTGTGTGTGTGTGCCTGTGGGTGGATACCTGGGTCACTAGGTACAGTGATCAGTGTGTTTTGGGGCAGCTGCATCCAACCAGAGGCCCTTGCTGTGTTTGTCCTGCTGGCTGTGCTGGCTGCCCTGTAATCCTATAATTAGAGGTTGGGCGGACCACTTTAATGAAGGTTGGCTTGGATGGATGAGTGTTCCTGTTTGGATCATTTTGGAGCATGTGTTTATTTTAGAGTGTGGCTCCGTTGAATGCCAGGCCTCCCCAGCATGAAACTCGTTCCGGGTCCAGACTTAGCAGCGACCCCTCAGCACCGTCCCTGATCCTCCACCAATAACAGTCATCTGCGGTTAATTTGTTTGTTAGCTCTCGCTCTGATTGCCTGGCATGCTCCTTGACCTGGAGGCTAACCTTTGAAAATATGCTGCTACATGTAGAGCACAGTGCATTTCAAAGAAATTATTCAACATTTTTAGGAAATACAGTATTCTCCATCTTCCTGAGATAGTGAAAATAAGAGAAAATTGATACCGCTTCCATATTTATAAGGTTAACACAAGGCTTCCAGCAGCAGTTTGTTAGCTTGGCTTAGCTTAGTTTAAAGACCACGCAGTTTAAAAGAAAACAAAATCCACTATCAGCACCCCAAAAACTCACTAATATACTAGTCATATCTTGTTTGGTCAACTGTTAACCAAACTGATAAACTTGTGTTTTGCTGTGGGGTTAGAGCTGGAATACTATTTGACCAATTGGAGTGACTTCATTGCAGAAAATGTGCCATTATTTTGCTTGCTTGTTCAAATTTAAAAAACAGGGAGAACATGTTGATAATAGCACAGAACATTACAGTAATTGCTAGTAGGTAAGGCTAACAGCTAACATTGTTTCACCTTGTTAACATTTCTTAAAGCTGAGCTAACAGCCACCTGGCTGCAGGTTCATATTTGTGGTGCGGCCATGAAAGTTGGCACCTATTGCAGGCTATATTCCCTCTTCATTCTATGTGTGATCTACTTCTCAAAATTCCTGTTGCTACATGAACCAACATCAACCTCTGAGTAAGCAACTCACACACTGAAATTGGCAAATTATGCTAACCCTAATCAGGGGGCTAACAGTACAAACCTAAACAAGCTAGCCAAGAAAGCTAGCTAAATTGATTTTGTGTCTGTATTTGTGTCTGCAAAATTTCTTGCCTCAGATTTCGCCTTTAGACACAAGTATTCTGAAATAAATTGTTAGCTTGCCATATTTAATTTATTCATTTTTATCTTGAGTGTCTACATGAACATGTTTACATGTTCTAATGTAAAATCTGTCTGTGTTTTTGCAACCACAGCCGAAGTTCTAAATGTAAGGATTTTCTGTTTTTTCTCAGTTGTATATTATTATAAACTGAATACCTTCACGGTTAAGAACAGCATTTTGAAGATGTCATTTTAGGTTTTTGCAAGGTATTATGTGCCTGCAATCAAACTTTATTTATATCGCACCTTTCAAAACAAATCAAAATGCCATTCAAACTGCTTTACAATTGATGGAAAAAACATGGTATATTAAGAAAACAAAAAACAGGTTTAGACACTAATGCACACCAAATTCCAATAAAATTAATAAACAAAAAAAAAATACAACAATACAGATATTGCCTTTTAACCTGCTTATATATATATATGTATATGTATATATATATATGTATATATATATATACATATATATATATATATATATATATATATATATATATATATATATATATATATATATATACATATATATGTATATATACATACATATATATGTATACATATATATATATGTATATATATAAGCAGGTTAGTATGTAGTAAAAAAAAGTTGCAGCCCAACATACAGGTCATTGATGAATCATTTGAAGAAGTTAACTACACTAAAACTTTTGTATTTAAAAAAAAGCACATTTTTAAATGAGCAATTTTTTATTTTTAACTATGCAGAGATTGGCCTGTTTAATTTGAAACTTAATTTAAAGTTTCAGGAAATGATCTGCTGCATTTCATTTTTAGGATATGGTCATTTTTTTCCAGCCCCGCTAAACTACCACTTCCTCTGACTGTACCATCACTCAGAACATTATTTTTCCACATGAACACGTATTTAATTCCATGCAAATATTTGAATTAATCCATTTGAGTCAAAAACATTCTTATCTTGTGCCATGCGCTCTTTGCTAAACAAAGTCTCGCTCTCTCTGTGCTTTCACATGGCCCCTTTCACAGATACCATCTTACAAAATCAACATTTATATTAGACCATTTTATGGCTTTAGTGCGGACCGCCTTCACGAGTAGAGGATGTGCTGCAAGAGCAGAGCCTCATGTTGGGACCTGAAAAAAGATATTAACATCCTGGTGACTTGAAAAAACACTGAAATCTCACTATTAATCCAGCTGTCTGCTTGGCGGAAACATGTTTGGGTTTGCTAAATGGGGTGGGGGGGAGGGGGTCTGCAGTAAATCTCAACCGTTATGACACTCGCACTAAAATAGTGCTAAATGGAGACAGATCCTGAAGTCGTTAGGTAATAATGAGAGAGAAAAAGAGGTATCTCAGAGATTTGACTCAGGGCCAACACCATTAGGAGAACGATGTATGAACCCATTTCATCTGGGATCTTTACTTATAGTGGACAACGCGCACACACACTACACACAAACTTGCCTATACCAGCGGTTCACTGTAGCTCACATAAGGGCTCCTCACCCCCACACACCTGTCTCCTGACTGCTGACTTTGCAACTCCTGCCTCCCTCTTCTTAGTTTGTCTCCACTGCTTCATCTTTTTTCTTCTTCTCCCAACTGTAGACCTGTCATGGAGCTCCTCGCCTCTCCTCACCTCTCATTACGTTTCTTCTCCTTCCTCATATTATCTCACGCCTGCTTTTCCTCCTGCTTTCGCTCATCTCCTCACTGCTGCTGTGGCATGTCAACAAAGTCCCATCACTGTCAGCCAGAAAACACACAAAATGTCTGCATAAATATGAGGTTTGTAAGAGGTAGCGGGCTGTAGTTGGCAACGCTGCCTTGGCTTCTGTGTGTGTGTGTGTGTGTGTGTGTGTGTGTGCGCACTCACATGACTGCGTGGGAAGATAACCAGTCACAGTGACATGGTGAAAGAGGCACTTGTCTTTGTTTTTCAGCCGGAGGTACAAGTCTGGCTTTGGACACACACCGCAAAGCTTCCACAAAGCCACACAACTGCAGCCGGGGGGATTTCAGTGGATGTAGTGTGTTTTGAGGATATTGTTTCAGTGAGTTATCGTGCTTCTGGGTCATAAAGCCATAGAAAAACCCCTTTTATGATTTGTTTTATACATCCGTTCAACCGAACGGCCGCTGTATGATCAGTGTCGAATTGATCAACAATGCACCATTCATTCAAGGGGTCTGTTTTACTGCCAACCTTTTTAATCTGAGTACCCGCTGGCTCGCGGCTGTATCAAGATAAACTTTGTGTTAGAGTGCCTTGTTACAGGAAACTCCAGCATGTGGATAGAGGGAGAATCACCCTCTTTGTTACAGTGATTTGCAAGGCCACTAGACCAGTGGTGTGTACAGTAAGTGGGGAGTGATTTAGCAACAAATCTGACCTCCAGTCCAACAATCCAGTGAAATACTGCCCGCATTCTCCATCAAAACAAGCTTGACGGATGGTTGAACACCTTTCTGACGTTGAACTATAGAGGTGGACTTTCCAACTTCTCAAAACAGTCAATGTGACATTCATACCCACTTCAGCTGTACAGAGGTGGGAAATTAGATGTGGGACTATCTATCTTCTTCTTTTATGGGAACACATGAGTGAAACAGTATGGATGTCTTCCCAGAAGGGACCTAAGGGTCATGGCAAAATTGTTTCACACAATGGTAATGCAAGGGAACACAAAACATATTGCAAGAGGTCATAAAGGTATTGCAAGGTAACACAAAAGTTTTGCGAGGGGATGCAAAAGAAGTCTTAAAAGAATTCTCACCATGACCCTTAGGGGGCTTGACCGTAAGAGTAGAGAAAAGTTAGGGGAACACCAAAGTTTAAACTATTCATCCTGTGGGGAACATGATGGTCTGTACTAAGTCTCACGGCACTGATGTTGAGATCATTTCACCAAGAATTACAAGCATCAACCTTGTGGTCACACTAACCATGAGGGTCCATAAAAAAATCATGCCAATCCATCCAATGGTTATTGAGATTCTTCAAGCTGGAACTAAGTGTTGGCCTGAACAACAGACAATGCCAACACCATTGCCCTCCCCTCTGTTGTGCTGCAAGCTTGGCTAAAAGCCACTAGAAACAATTTGTGTGTTGGTCCAATTCTGGGAAATGTTCCAATCGACAGTTTGAATCATGAAGACCTTGAGACTATCCCAATTTAAGCTTTGATTTTAAAAGTCTTACAGGATGAAGAA
The DNA here is from genome assembly GCF_900880675.1 of Sparus aurata. Lineage (NCBI taxonomy): Eukaryota > Metazoa > Chordata > Actinopteri > Spariformes > Sparidae > Sparus > Sparus aurata. The sequence continues at coordinate 10,601,339 of NC_044206.1, forward strand.
ATCCATTCAACAAATGGCCTAAATGACAGTAAGATGGAGAAAGCATCGGAGATGGTTGATGTTTGTTCCCTAGTTTCAGTGAAATCTCTTCTATATTGCTGTTGCTCCTTTTGATATGTTAGACACCGTGTAATCTCATTTTAAAGGTGCTATATGCCCTAAATGAAAATATTAAATGTTAAACTTGGGTGTGTTAAAGAAAGACAGAGCAGTGACAGAGCGAAAGGGCACTGCAAATGCGAAAGACACAGGTTGCATTTCAGACATCAACTGAGTGTTAGATGCCCATCTATATTCACGACGATCAAAAGGTCACAGCGTTGTTCTGACATTCTCTGCACCTCTGGAGCTCATATCCCCCCGCCAGGTTGCAGAAATGTTATTGTAACAGAGGTGATAGCTGGACGGAGCCCAGTATGGCACAGGAAGTGTGTATCCTGAATGGAGTTTCTATGAGATTCGGAGAGGCTTGACCTTTCAGTGATAGCCTCAATGTGAGGTACTTTCCCCTAAGGGTGAAAAGAAAAGACGCATTTGCTGTTTTCCTTCCCTCAATGGGTGCTTTATTGAACGGGAGGAGTGAGAGAAAGGAGGGCGACTGTTCCTCCTCAACTTTCCTTATCAAATGTCGGTCAAAATTGCAATCAAGTCTGACCGTCGTCCATTTCTCAACCTTGGCGAGTGAACAGAAATCGTCTCACCATGGTAATGCATTAGAGACAGCATGTGTATGAATAACTGACACCGTTCAGGGTTTGGGAAATGTTCCAATGTACTTGAGCCATTAAACATACGTGCCTTTATATCAGTACTTTGTGCATCCATCTTTTCTTTTCTTTTTTGTGACTTTTTACTGCAGCTTTCACTATTTTGCTTTATGATATCTGTAGTGGGGGATATGATCATTTGGAGTAAAATACGACAAACCTTGAAGGATTATTGCCTCATAAAACATATACATCAGACTCTGTTACTGCTAACACTATCAAATGGATAGCGCATGCATGCAAGACCTCTGCTGTCTGTGTTTTTTGCCATTCAAAGGGCATATTGATTTAGCTTTACACAAACCCGCTCCTGTCTTATTTCCCTCAAGACTGCGGTGACTAAAGCCCCTTGTGCTCATGCTGTAGGTATTGAACTGTTACCCTTAATGGATGAACACACACGGGAAGACACCTTTGGCTTCATCCAATTAACCATCAGACACGTCATTCATCTGTCAGGTGAAAACTTCACATGCATAAAATTGTGTTTTCTGCACGTGGTAACAGCAATTCGCTCTTTGAAATGGATTTGTATGCTGGAGGGTGTTGAATGCTCTCCACCTCTAAAGGACCATGTAATTCTTCAATTGAATTTAAAACATAAGAGGGGTTTTCACATGACAACAGCAAAATGTAAAAGAGCTTTGAAATGAAACTCTTGGGAATTTGTCCTGCTCATAATGTGTGTATGTTTTACTTAATCCCATTTCGTTGAACATAAAGGCCGCACAAACCTGCACTGGATTGAGTTTCTGCATCCCGTCTCTCATTCCTTCCACTTCCTCATCCCCGTCCCTCTGAAAACAGAGGCTCTGTGTCTTTGTGCGTCAGGACAAAAGCTCTGTTGTAATAGGTGGTGGTTTGCGGTGGCCAGGGCAGGTGGCTGGCCCTGATTGCATTAGACTGATGACGAAGTCGAAACGCCAGAGGAGAGGAAAAAGGCAGAGGGTTTGTTTCCTGCCGCATGCCAAGAAAAACCTCTGAAGTATGTGAGATACAGGACAGTAAGCGGAAGGGGATTGAGATGGGATTAAAGGTGCGGAATGAGAACAGAGTCAGACAAAGCTAGGCAATAGAATTGATGATGGTGTAAAGGAATAAAATATGAATTCCATATCAGCATTTCCTGATCCTTTACTCAGACAACGCTAATTTTCGTCTGAACATAAAAGAAACATTGAAGCCTCAGTTTTCTGATTTTACCAGATTGCACTGCCTCAGTGTATCTCAATGATTTCCTTCTTTCTGAATCCCCGTTGTCTGAGCTCCCACCTGCCTGCCTAGGCTTTTTGCCGCATCTTTGTTGGGCCCTGAGAGAAGCTTAATACCTGTGGCTGATCTTAAATCAGTAAAAAGCTTTCTCTCAGACCTCCCGCCGCATCTCATTTTCTTCCCCCTATATATTGTACCTGACAAGATGCAATGGGAACACTAAAATGCAGGAGGTGGAGCGATGATGGTTCAGATTGATTACTGTGAGCCATCAAGGTCTTAAGGTTTGTGTAGTACAATGGACAAATTCAGACTGGTCTGAGGGTTTCTACTGAGACCAAGGTCTCTACAACTGTTTGGGTGATTGTGTGTCCATTTAGCAATGGCTGCAGAGCCCCTTGTCTCCATCAGACTCTTGAAATCACCCAAAAGGGATAGGGATGAGATTGAAATGATTCTCGACAGGCCTCCCGCCGGATCTCATATCCTCCCAACAATGGATTGTCCCTGACAAGAAACGATGGGAACGCTAAAATATGGAAGATGGCGAATATGGTTCAGATGGGTAACTGTGAGCCACCAAGGTCTTGAGGTTCGGGTAGTACGACGGACAAATTCGGGTCATTCTTTTACTAAGTGGCCCAAGAGGGCTGCTCGCAATCATGCAAAAATAGGTATGATGTTGAAATGGTTGTCGACAGGCCCCCTGCCGTATCTCATTTCCTTCACCAATGGATCATCATTGACATGGCGCAATGGGAACGGCAAAATGCAGAAGATGACACTAAAATGGATGAGATGGGTTAATGTGAGCCACCAAGATCTTACACTTTTGTAGGATGATGGACAAATCAGGTGTCTTCCTCTACCAAGTGCGACTGACAGCAGGGCTCATATTTGCTGCTTGTTTGTTGAGCATAATAGAGTGCAGGCCCTGTTGTGTTCTGTGTCCCAGACCAAGGTCCTTAAGTTGGTGTAGTACGATGGACACATTTCAGAATCTTCTTTTACCAAGTGGTCTATGGGCTAAAGGTCTCTTCGACTTTTGAGGTGATTGTGTGTCCATCTAAATAGCAATGGTGGCACATAGCAATGGCTGCAGAGCCCCATGTCTCCATTAGACTCTCGCCATCACCAAAAAATAGGGATATGGTTGAAATGGTTCATGGCAGGGTTCATATTTGCTGCTTCTTTGTTGAGCATAATAGAGTCAGGGCCCTGTTGTGTTCTGTGTCCCAGACTTTCAAAGAGGCTCGAATTCAAAGGAAGCGCCTACAGCGTCGAGCAAATCTCAGAGCAATGGATGCTGTGCCAAGGTAAATACGATGGAAAGCCAGCTGATTTGTAACAGCACTCACCTAAATGGATACCACGCGCTACCACTGAAAAGAAGAGTCTGTGTACAATGACAAATCCAAACCAAGCGTAGATGTACTCTGCAGCCAGTGATCACAATCAAGCTCAAAGACACTAATACCCTCTGTCTCTATCTGTCATTTAGTCCACTTTAAATTAAGGAAAGCAAGGGAAAAACAATTTGGGGCCTCTGACTGGCCGTGGTCAAATAGGGGTAAAAAGTAAATTGGATTAGTAGTCTTCAATCATTCAATCCCACTATTGATCCCCAGCCAGAGGAAATATCTGGAGGGCTGCTGCAGTATCCAAAGTGGGATTGATTGGGAAAATGGGATGGACAGGAGCTGATTTAGTTGATGCATCCAATCACTTCTAAGCTTTACAAACACACAGTAGCTTCTGTTCACGCCTGAAATACACATGCGCACACACACACACACACACACACACACACACACACACACACACACACACACACACAACATATAAAAAATACATTAAAAGAGACTAACAAGTAATTTCAGCACAGTTGTAAATCCCAGTTACGCTCAGTTACCTAGACAATTTGGGGATCAGCTTGTTTGTTGTCTTACCGGAAGTTTAATGGGGGGTTGGTAGCAGTTTGGTGTGGGTTGATTTTGTGTTTAATCCCACCACAAATGAGACAAACATTGGCTTCTAGCATGCTGTTTTCTAACCATGTGTTCAGTGGTTGTGTGGTGTTAATGGATTGTGCTTGTGTTTTACTTCAAGTTGGTTACAAAAATAGCCAGTGCCAGAGCTGATACAGTGGATTGTGAGCTTGGCTACAACGAGCTCCGGAGGAGGATGAGGACCCGTAGAGGACTGGGTAGGAAGCAAAATAGGTTGGTGCATTCACCAGGGAAACTACTGCTGCTGAGTCAAGTGTGGAGAAAGCAACCAATCACAGGCAGAGTATGGTGGGTTTTGCAAGAAATGCAGTAAATTCCCCTAAACTGTTGGTTGGCTGCTTGTTAAAACACATCTCATTCTCTATTCCTACATTGTTATGTTTCTTTTGTTCCTAACAAGGATAAATCGGCAGACACCCATAAAGTCCTTCCAGCAACACCACCACATCTACTGAGATGTACAGTAGCCTATATATCACCACTCAGCTGCCTGCATTACCCACAGGCATGCCTTTAGCATGAAATGCAACACTGTAGAGATCAATAAAACACTCACATGCTGAAATATATGTCGATTTCTTAGCATCTCACAGAATCTGTCTCATATCTGATCTGATGCAGTTGCAACCTGTTCATGTAAGCACGAACCCCTACACGTTGACATACACTGAAAAAAAATACTTGTATTGAACAAATTGGATGGCTAAGACTTCACTTTACCACAGCAGATACTATCATTTAAATGAGAAAAACCCACTAAGTGCATGCTTTCCTCCTTTACCACTGAAGACCAGCCTGATTGGACTGATTTCAGTGATTGTGTGGTAAGGGGGGCAATCAAGACCAATTTCAGGTTTGATGTGTCTACTGAGGTTTGGTTTAAACTAGATTTTTGAAAAAAGCAATAACTTAAAATGTACCCATGCAAACTAAACCAATTAAATTGTCTCCATCAAACATATTTGATCATTTATATGCAGAGGTATAATGGTGCATCTTATTAAGCCCCATTATGATGTCACCAGCAGGAATTACAACATAATCAACAGAAGCTGAATAGATGGCAGGGATTAGATTATTAAAGCCATAATTCAACAGAAATGTTTAGTTAGGTGATGGTATATTGCCATGCACAGCAGGGGCATGGTAACACTGCTCTGCTTTGCTTTTTCGCCAAAGAAAAAGGCTTTTTAGCCTTAGTGGTTGAGCAATCATCAAGTCACTGATATTGATCAACACACTTTATAGACTCCCATCAGATCATTATTTTGGCAACAAAAGTCAAACGTGTTGTTCTGAGCTAAATAAAACAACCCGCACCGTAACAGACCTGCCAGATTTCATTATGTTGTGCCCATTTTCTCAAGTGTTTCCTGTTCATTATTGTATTGGGATTTGATACTAGATGCCTGGATCAGTTGAGCTGCATCATGCAGCCCTCCTCAGCTGTACCAAGTGAGACTCAGACTTGTTCATTACAGTCGAACAACCAGGCAGCTCAAGTCAAACATGTGCACAAGCACACAGAGCCTGGCCTTGAGAAAGGAGCAATCATAATCCCAATGGTGAACATGTGGGTGAAATCAAATCTGTATTACTCGGAGGGCTGAGTTATCCAGCCCAGCCCTCTCTTTTGCCATTTATGACAGGCCTCCACACCGTCCCCACAATTACAAGGGTGTGATCTGGTGTTGAAAGTGTAAAAGACTTAATAACTCATCTGATCCGACTGTCAACATATTTCCCCAGCTGCCGGGGGATGCTCTATGTGTATCTTGGTATGTCTCAGCCGCGGGGATGAAATAGTAATGTCTTGTCTTGAAATTACCATGTATGACGTTAACAGAACCCCTTTCACACAAAAGTTATATTTATTGATTAAAGCCTGTCATGATTTCTTAATGTGAATATTTCACTAAAAAGAGATTTAAAAGCCATATCTCTGCAAAACTCAACACTTTGGCTTTATTCTTGGAATGTGGTTTGTTGATCTTCCGATTCCAGTGAACTGATGTACGCTGATGAATTAACATTATTTTCTCCACAAACCACAAATATTAAAAGATTTTAAATGTGCAATTACCAGTTTAAAGGTGCCTTATGTAGTTTGGGGGAAGACATTTTCACGCGAAGAGAAAGATCTTCATTGTCTTATTTTTGTGTGCCTAAACTAACTAAATAAACACAGTCTTCATTTTCATGACTGAATAAACTGAATAAACAAACTAACCTTAAAGGATAACACTATTTCATACTGTTTCACTTAGTTTATATGTGGCGGACCCTGCCACCTTTCTCGCTTCAAACAGTGTTCTGGTGACCTTATTTTCCTCTGAGAAAAGCTTGTTTATTCAGTTAGTCAGCCTGAGTTTGAATTTCTTCTCAATATAAACAAAATAAAACTTACCAAACCTTGGCTTGCATTTCCACACTCACCTCTAGGTTGGTAGAAATACAATTTTAGTTCACAGGGTAAGATGTGGAATTACTCTGGGTCTACACTGAATAAATACCTGAATGCCGTTTGATGCCCAACTCTCCTGCTCAGTCTTCTTGTCCCCGGAGTCACAGTCCTGGTCGGAGCCACTGTAAATCACCTCCATACTGTATTCGCTGTTGTCAAACTGAATTGTGTTCTGGCCCAGTCTGCTCTCTGTGTTCACTAAGAGTCGACAACCCTGTTGACCTGAGCACTGTTGCCCACAGTGACCCGTGATCCTAGGGCCACAGCTAGTTGAACTAATTAGCTAACAGTAACTAGCTTAAGCCAAGGTTGGCTGGCAAAGAGCAGCAACAGTGAGTTACTATGGTGATGCCTCTTTTAAATTGCAGCTACCTTTGAATTCTGGCCACATTTTACAAATGGCACCTTTAAAGGCCTATAAAACCCGAGCTAATGTTTGCATTTTTGACCTCACTTCAAAGAAATGATTACTCAATTTATCTTCTGAATTTGCTAAAAGTCTGTTTGTGAATCAAGAGGGCAATGGAAACTGATGTTTTCATTAAAATGGAAGGTAGACACATTAGGCCTGTGGCATCTGTTATTTGAAAGATAGACGCATGGAGATCGTGATAACATACATGAAATATCACCATCATTATTAGCCACCCGGCATGTCTGACAGACGGCACCCATCTCAAAATGCCCGTCGTTGTCTTATCTGGGCAGTGGCAGACTGAAATGTTAATGAGGCCTTTTGATCAACAGCAGCCCTGTCTGTCAAGCTAGCCTTTAAACTGATCGGTTTGTTTGTCCAGAGGATGAAAAATCAAGCCTTCTGTCCGATGACCTCTCAGTTGAATTAAGACACACAAATAGTTTTGTCTGTTGCTGCCAGTGGTTGATTCTTCACCTTCTGCTGCATTCAGGTATTGATTCAGTCTTGAAAAGAAAAAAACAGAAGAAGTAGGTCTTTGATGGGGAAAGACGGATTTGTACGAGAAATCCCAAATGGCGATGGGTTTCAGAGAAAGAAAATGGCAACATTAGCAAGCAGAGAGAGACAGCAAAGAGATTTACGCCTGAAAGAGAAGCAGAACAGAGAGGAACTGCCAAGGGAGAAAAGGAGCAGATTGAGAGGGAAGGACTGAATATATTCATCTGGAGTTTAGAAGAAACAAAGAACAGATCTTTGATGTTTCTCGATCTCGGCAGCTAAAATGAAGAGTATAACTTCATTATGACTGACATAGGAGACGGGGATGAATGGCTCTAGAATGTCTCACTATGTGGCCGTCATCAGCACTGAAACAATCATTGAAGAGCATCCGCTGCGCTGTGTTAATATGAGTGCTGATTGCAAATTGGTCCCCGGAGAGTAATTTGTCAGACAATTCCCCACATATCCAGAAATCCATTTTAAGCATTCCTATACGTCCAACAATGTGCATAAAATTAAGTGCAGGCACTAAGATGTCAATCCAAAGACTCAGTCACACTCTTTTCACTTGCAGTTAGTGTCATACATACTGAGAGTGCCGCTATGCGTCACTTCACAAGTTGGGGTTGTGCTGACAGGAGCGTAAGAGGTGGTGTGAAGGAGGTAAAACACTGTTTATATATCTTTACATTATGCGTAGTGTCATTAGGAAAAAAATAAATTTGAATAGGAAATTCATTCATTTTCTAGTGTGCATGGTTTTCTTGGTACAAAGGGACACTGACAGTATTTGGCTGGGTGAGCATATTTCGGAGCCCCCAAACCAGTACCCTTACATGTACCGCACCTCCATGCATGCACACAAGTATCCACTTATGCATGCACCACCGGCACCGTGGGCGTCAGTCATCAGCATGACAGCCAACCGTTAGCATACTGACACGTTCTGTCAAAAAGAGCCGCAGGCATCATGACCTATGCCTTTACTTTAAAAATGACATATTGATTGACACATACAGACAAATCAGCGTTGAACTACATGCGTGGTGCATTGTTTGTATATTGGTTAGGCAATAGTGAGCGGTACAGAGCATGATAATCATTCATGTATGCTCTGAAAAAAAGGGATATAATGTAATGGTGAGTGTTAAACAGATAACTGTCAGGACTCGGGACACCCAGCTTGAATCTAGCACGGACCCGAACAAACGGCAACGTCTGGTTTTGAAATACATTTACTTCACTGGATTTTTTTACATTGTCTGCTTTGTCATATTTCACAGGTAACATATTGACATGTCACAGGGACATATTGTGCTCTGTTCACCATCTCAATTATGCAACAGCTCCAGTTACTAATTCTCAGATTAGGATGAACCAAAACATATGATGATCTGTGTAGTGTAGTGCTTTACTATTACACTAACCAGTATTGTGTACGTTAATTAATGACATAACAGCCGTGAAAAGAAGAACTTTTTACTTAAAATACTTTAAGTACATTTTCTTAATAATACTTGCCTACATGTACTTCAGTTACATTTTCAATGCAGGACACTCTCTCTCTCTCTCTCTCTCTCTCTCTCTCTCTCCATCTCTCTCTCTCTCCCTCCCCCTGAAGCTGTCCATGGTTCTGAAACGCTCAACACACTGATCTGCCTGAGGTGGTGGATGACTTATTAATGCAATTTATAGCTTATCTGCTCTAACGTCACTGTTCAGAGGGGCTCCTACCCCACCTGCGCCCTGTAGGTGGTTGAGAGCTGAACAAGGACAACGTAGCGCTGTTAATTAGCCTATACATGTTATCCTCACACTACCACAGCATAAACAATCTCATTTTGAAATAACCAAGTGACCTCTATCTCCTCTTTCCCCTGAACAGCCTGGAGCCCCTCCGTCTCCTTGACTTTGGGCAGCGGGGGTTTCCTTCCTTCGACAGACAGCTGAGGAGCTTATCCGCCTCCAACTTCAGTGCCCCGGAGACCTCGACAGTCGCTGGTTTAAAGTACAGTGTCCTTGCTGTCGTTTGTGCTAGACAACGGGGACTCGCCTGTGAGAGAATATCCCCCTATGATATACCCCTCTACCACATTGAGTACACTTCGAATGAGGTAATTCTAGCTACAGATTCTGTGACGCCAATTACTACCACCCTGTTTGTCTCCAAGGCAGATACACCTGCATGAACTGTCCTCAGACTGCCACGGAGGACTCTCGGCTGGTCTTTCATGGCAACCTCACTGACGTGCACCAGTGAGGGGCCAAAGTATCATGTCAAACACATACGTCCATAAAGCCAACGCAAAAATAATCACTACAGATTACAAATACTTTTAACTTCATCAAAGTCAACAAAAGGTGTGAGGACAGACACAAATACAGCCAAGTAATATTCAGCTAAAGGCCACTGATGCATTTCTTATGTGTAACTGAATGGCTAAGAGAAAGCACAGTACTCTCATAGTGTCAATGTCAGACAAGATTCAAAATGGTATACATGCGTCACATGTCAAACTGTTTGTAGGGTCAGAATTATACCCAAGACTTGAATGTGAGGGTGAATAATAACTGGAACGGTGGGGTGATTTAATATAGCCTACTTTGGTGTAGCAAGTGCTCCCATTCACTAAATATTTTATGATATGTTTAATTCATCGCATTTTTAATGTTCCAGCCCTTGAGGCCCTTGGAGCGGAAGGTGGCTGATGGACAGAAAAGCAGGTGACTACAGGCTGGGAATGTCTGGCTCTGGCTCTAACTCTGGTCAGCATCACTGTGAACCTCATACTGGGACATGTTACCGACATGTTGGTGTGGTCCGTCGAATACAAACTGTTCACCTGAAAGATTGGCAATAATGTCAATTTAGTGGTGCGATACTGGATTAAACTGTCGTTTATCCTGTCCTTCACTCCACATCAGACTTAGGGTGACCAGACGTCACAGAACAATGCCTCTCTTTGTTTTGGTTGTGTAATGACAGACGTGCTTTCTTTGTGTCATATATCATTTCTCTTGGAAAATTGTAGCCCAGTAGCAAGCCAAATGGCGTAACAATCTTCTAGGGAAACTAATCTATACTCGAAGGGTGTCATTTTCTACACATTTACTTCAGAATGATAACTTAAAGTAAAAATGTTGTCCACTGCCAGGTTCAATGACACATTTTCTGCAAATTTTGTCCAAAAACGTTTTTTTTTTACCCTTTTGCTGTGGTATAGTAATCATTACCTTACACCGAAAAGTGAGAAACTGAAATAAAATACAGATGACATTTACATGCGTTAAGGTTTCACATGTTTTGTTAAATGTGCAACATGTAAAAACTGGTCACCCAAAACAAATATTGGGCAGCATACCACAAGAATAACCACTACAATTGGCTATATCACTAGCTCAGTTAGCAGTGTAGCTAGCGGCTCACACTCAATGTTTACAACACTAGGACCGAAATGAGCCGGGGCTATCTGGTTAGTATGTTAACCACGGTAGATACAACACAATGCAGATACAGCATGTGTCAAAACTGTTTTGTTTGTTAACAGTTTTAGTTATTTTTGGGGTTGTTTGCGAATAAAATTCTTACATATTACACCTTTAAACATAAAAGACAAGTAAATGGCACAGAACAGGTTGTTTGTGTTCCCCGACTGTATTTAGAAACTGGATGTTGGACAAAAGGATGAGGTGGACACGTCATGAGGGCATTAAACTGGCACCACATTTCACTGAATTAAACCAACAACGGCCACCGAGGGCTCAACTTTGCATTCTTCTACCCCAGAGCTGCCTCTGTCCCTGCATATCAGACCTATACCTGTTCACACCTACAACACTACACTGACGCACTGCACCTATACATAGACTACCACATGTTCACCCAGTAAGCAACACGATCACCTTGTCACTGAATATCTCTTCATTTCCTGTGCAGCTTCAATATGGGCAGAGAAACACTCAAAATGTCAGCCATTTATTATTGTCACTACCTTCAGTTCAATAATACAATGCACTCTTATGAATTTGTACAATATTGTTGAACATGGAAAGGACACACTATCACTATGCCTTTCACTGTCGTACTGCTGCTGCGAGGGCAAACCTTGAGTGGTTTGCACAGCCACTTTTCACTTAAACTGAAGGCTCACATTCTGCTTTATGAGCTCAGAAATCTATGGTTTAACATCTCTTTCAAACCTCAACAAGTAAACTCAATAAATCTAACCTTTGGTTTAAGACAGAAAAAATCGTTAGTGCCTGCAGAGGAACATTTCCGAGCTGCAGGATTTTTTCCTTTCACCTGACACTGACAATACCTCATGATTAATTGAAGGACTCAGAAATTCATATATATAATTTACCTGGTTTTGAAACCCATCCAAGGGCGGATATTTCACTCCACTGTTGAGCGGGACAGTGAGCGGAAAAAAAAAAATCTCAAGAGTAAGACCTGAAGAGGACACCAACAGTGCGGCATTATCCAGTAACTTTCTGGACGAAGGCAAAGTGGTTCCATCCGTTGGTAAACATCTTATCTGCCTGAAATATAATAAGTTTTTACAACTTTATTGATATATCAGTACACTTTTCATGTTCATGTTTATTGACCTAATGTCGGCTAATGTTTTGCTGTAAGCGATAGCGGCAATATTTAACTTACCTGTAACACTGCTGCCCTCCTCTGTAGGATCAGGAGCCTCAGACGAGTTATCCTCAAACACTCCAACAACGCCGTAACAGGCCATGTTCGCCAGTTGTCGCTCTCAGAACAGATCATCCATCCCAGTCCGTTTGGGTCAGAAACAGTTTTGGCGATTTGACTTTTAGCCATGAAACGTTTGTGGGTTGCCTTCAAATTTCTCTAGTGGTTCTTGATTTGATCAATGGTTCAGTGAATTCTGGCTGCATTCCTCTTGTTTAAACAACAGCTTTTCAACCACAGAGGCGTTCAACAATCTTTAACCTCCAACAAATATGTTTTAGTGGCAACGGACCAGTTGTGTATTGCTCCTGCCGTCTTTTAGCACCTCCTGGAAGCAACGTCATCTTTGATGTCACGCCCATGTGGGTGAAGAATATATTTATTCCAACCAGAGATGAATAATAATACTTCGGGATCAGAATATCAAAGGTTATAGCACCTCTCTTGATCTGATTGAAAAATCCTACAGATCAGTCTGGATCAGATCAGTCTCTTCTTACAGCAGGGGTATACAGTGTTTTTTTTTTTATTTATCTAATATATATACATATATCTTCGCATACTGTATTAACCATCGTTGGCTCATGATTTCAAGCAGCAGACTCTTACCAAAGTGAAAAAAGACGTTTGAAGACAACAGATTATCACTGTGGCCCCGGAGCAAGTTCTAGGACAAAGACCTAATCAGCAGCCAAAAAAGAAATAATAACCTTAATTACCGCCATTCAAAAACCCTTTTTAAGTAATACCTCTTCAGCGTTGTTAGAACAAGGGTCACGAGGAGCATAACTGCTCCGAGTGCCCCTCGACTGCACATCCAGCGTCGCTCAATCATTGTTCCAACATGAGATATACAATATCTCATTTATCTCACTGTGCTCTCCTCATTAACCATGTTAGACTCTGAGACGGTCTCTGGAGGCCTAATAGCTGCAATTAGCAAAAGAGCTGCTCTGAGTATCATGGCACACATGACACCCAGACCCTCCTCCATGCGCGCACACACACACACACACTCACATATACTGGGGCTGGAAACCTGTCAGAGGGAATTGCAACCCTGGTCTGTTGAGTAAGAGTAAGATGGAAGGAGAGACAGACCCAGCAGGCAAAGGCAGAGGTTCTTTTGCATCTGCTAATAATGTTGGGCTGTGGGTGCCAGGCTTGATTTCATTGGCTGTCACGATGAGGACCACTGGGCCTGGATTAGCACTGGGGTTAGAGGAAGAAGGGGAAAAAAAAACTCACAATGAATTAAAGTCTGTTTTCCAAAGAGCTGTTTTTCATTTCACTAAAAGTACCTCCATTAGCCGCGTTTAAAACCACTTTATCCGTTTAAATGTAATCTCAGCTCTGGTGGATAAACAATTGACTTTGCGAAGGCCTCTGGCGCAGATTTTCCATAATTTTAGTTTCATTAGTTAATCCTCATTTCACTAAGTGTTTCTAATATACAGTAAAGGAAATTGACAGGTCTGGGTGGAAGGAAGGGTGACGTGTAATCCGATTATCCGTGGCCAGTGCTTTATAGTGATCAGCACCGTTAATTCCACATTTCTGGAATGTTGATCCGTCATTTCGTTAATTAATATGTCCTGACATTGCTGTTTTGTTTTGCTCAATGGCGCTTTTGTGTCTTTTGACTGTAACACTGCACAGGAAACAAGCAAAAAGAGTATGTGAATTAATTTCACATGGCGGCACCAAAGCAGTTCCTCTCACCTATAGCATAAAGACACATTGTTGATGGAAGAAAGAGCCGGACATTTCGGGGAACATGCTAATTACCTTTCCTGACAAGAATTAGATGAGAAGATCGATAGTAAGCTCGTTACTGTTCATCAACTACAGAGCCAGAGGCAGAGTCATTTAGTTTGGCAAAATAACTGGAAGCGAGGGGAAGCAGCTGGCATGACTCTGCCCGAAGATTAAAACAGCGCCTCGAAAGCTCATTAATTAACACACGTCTTGTTTTTTCATACGGGTACACAAACTTCCATGTAAAAACTACATATTACAGAGTTATGCAGCCAGACCTCGTGACTTCCTGGCAGCTAGTCCCCGAGAATTGTTTTTGCAACAAGTAACACAGAGCAAAGTTTCTGCAGCTGTTTTCCCCTGCTTGCAGTCTTTGTGCTAAGCTAAGCTAATTGACTACCAGCTCCAGCTCCATTGAGATGCTCACATATGTGAGTGGTATTAATCTTCTCATAAAACTCTCAACAAGAAAGTAAAGAAGAGCGTTTCCCCAAATGTAAATACATTTTAAATCTAACACTACACAATACTGATATAAATGACATGTTACTAAATTTGAAATCTCATTGGCTACATGAGGTCTAAATCATCCTGAGGCCGGCTTATAAGTGACTCAGGAGAGAGGAGAAAGAAGAGGGAATGCATCACTTGTCAGTACGATCACTCCTTTGCTGTTGCAGGCTCTAGGGCGGGCATATAAGATCGAACTGCTGCCATCTCAGGGTCTCTGGCTGTTGAGGTGTTAATGCCGTCTGCTGCGAAATGAGTAGTCTTTTTTTACAGACTGAACATTTGTGAATTAGAGACATTTGTGGCAGCTTGATACATTTCTGAAACACTGTTGGCAAAACTTTGCACATGCTAATTTTGTTAGCTTGTTTGTTTGCTTATTTGTAGATTCTTCCCTGCTTATACAATTTTATCTTGAAATGGCAGGCGCGACTATACACTCGAATTGAGACGTTTGCCTATTTGCTCAGCTGTGTTTGTAGTCTTTGGCGAGATGGAGGGAGATGGCGGGTGGGCCACGGAGTTTTAATAGGTTTGTGGGCACACACACGTGTACAGTCCATTTTAAAGCGAAAGTGAATTAAACACGTAAAGTGACAATGAGCTGGAACTCATTTGAAGCCGGTAGAACCAACTAGAACTGTAGAGTCAAGTTATAACTTAAAATAACCCTAACCCTAACTTTTTTAGAACAGTCATGTGATCAAGAAAATATAACAAATCATTTTTTAAATTTTACCTGTGAGTGAGGTAGCAGTGTCTTGCTGAATTTTCCAAAGGAAAAACAGAGGCAGCAGATTAACACAAGAGCCAGATGTGACTCTCAAATAGAGTGTTGAGTCATCGGTTTTCTTCCCAGCAAGAATTGTTCACAAAATGCGTCATGGGAGTGGACAGGATCAGTATTTGTCTCAGTCTGAGCTGCAGCTTTCTCTGCGAGGACAGCTGTCAAGGTCTTGCATAAAGGAGAAGGATGGAGTGATAGAGTGAAAGGAAAGTACGATAAGGAAGAAATGGCTTAGCATGAGGGGCTGACGTCCAATCTCTCCTTTTCCTGGACCTTTCGCCAGCCTATATACAGTACATTGGGGGGAAGACAAGTAGGAGAAGATGAGGAGAAAGATGGAGCGTGTGCAAAAGGAAAAATAGAAATAAAGAAGGTGGCAGGAGGACTGTGACACAGAGGGAGTCGGTTTAATTGCGACGACAACCTTACTGGAGCTGCGAGGAGAGGAGAAAGTGAGGAGGCTGCTGGGGACAGAACAAGGCCCAGTAATCTTCCAGAGGAGCTCCTATTATCTGCCATGCTGTCTCTGAGCCGAGAGCCCGATCCCCGGGGTACGGCTCGTGCCTCTATTTCAGACACGCGTGCACACACAGGTAGAAAAAAAACGCACAACTATACACAGGAGACGGACGGATAATCTGACACACACGAAGCCACGCAGACAGACAGGTAGATGCGCAGACAGCCAGTCGGAGGCAGGCGGGCGGGCAGACAGGCAGGCAGGAGGGCAGGCCGGCTACGCTCAGGCACCCAATGTCCCCAAGCAGCTAGAGATATTGCTGCTCCACTGAACAGCATAATGACAGTCTCTTCTACTTCACATGGGCCGGCCGATGTGAAAATCTACTCATAGTCGTTCTTTGCTTCAATTTCATCAGGAGAATACACTGTGGTGGCGCCCCTGAAAGAGCAAATATGGGAGTAAATGACTGCAGGGGCTTAAGGAGGGGAAGTTTTTTTTTTTTTTTTTGACTAAGTAAACTAAATCGAGAGCAGGTCAAACTTGGGATTGTATCTACACGGGGGTAAATGAACAGAAATGCTCAGTTCATCTGTTTGAGTGACGACTCCAGCCGCAATGTGGATACGGTGATATATTTCCACAAGAGCTATAACCACCATCCACGGGGAGCTCGGGAGTTCTGGTGAGGTCCACACACAGAAACACAACCTCGATTAAGACGGATGAACTCCTCTCCAGCTAGCCGTTGCTATGGCTACTTTGTCAAACCAAAAGGTTTTGAATTATGGCTCCGGTTTTGTCGCCGCAGTCCATCTCACGCACGCACACCATTGCACACACACACACACACCCCCCGCCGAGTCAGTCACTCTGCTCCCTTCACCATCCAGATGATTCACAAGGAAATTATATCATCTGGCGCGATGATGCAGACTCCGGAGTGTGATAGCGTGTTTTATTTGGTCTGATAGGATGGCAATTAGCCACGTAATGGATGGGCAGCCCATCATACAAGGCTAATTAAACAAGCATTCACGCTACAGTAATTGGGTTTTTAGTTCAGAGAGCCATCCAGCCGGCTTCCAGCCGTGCTTCAAGGTGCTGCTCACGCTGCCACATCACCTCTCTTCATGTATATATATATTTTTTGGGGGGATTTCTGGGGCAGTTTTTTTGGATCATGTTTTTATTTATTTCTCCCGTATCCCCACCGTAGACCTGTGCCTGTTTGAATTATTTACTCAAGCATCACTCCCCCCCCCCCATGGTAATCTGTGTGTTTACCTGAATGCATATTTGCTTATACGGCGTGTTTTCTCCAAAGCGGAAGACGTGTACTCCTGAAACGACCGAAGAACTGTGAAATGAATCAATTAAGGCCGTAACCACAGATAGGTGAATGTTACTTTTCCTTTGCTTTCTTTGAGTAAAAAAAAAAAAAAAGAAATTCTGCTCACAATGCCCAAAGGCCTTTATTTTTCATTTTCAAGATTGCATAGTGGCTATTGTGGTGTTTTAAATTACAGTAGTTGCAAGATGGTGCGTGTGTGTGTGTGTGTTTTGTTTTTTTTTGTCTTTTTCTTTTTCTCTTGCACAGCACAGGCTCAAACTTTTAATGCACTATTCATTAATGTGCTTCTTCAGCAGATAGTGCGGCGAAGATAACCTCAGTCACTCACAGCTATGCCTCCTCCTTTTGGGAGGGAACCGAAAAAAGACAAGAAAGCAATTATATCTCTACCACCACTCTCATTTTCAGGTACTCTCTCTCTCTCTCTCTCTCTCTCTCTCTCTCTCTCTCTCTCTCTCTCTCTCCCTCTCTTTCTCCCTCTGTTCTTCCAGGCTGATGACAAATGGAGGAAGAGGAGCAGAGCTGCAGGTGCTGATGGTGTGACGGTGGCGGTGGTGATGGTGGGTGGCTGGGTGGGAGGAGGGAGATCATGCTTCATTTCAACTCATGTTATGGCTGGGGAGCAGCGCTGACCACAGGCACCGGCAGTTTGTCGGGCTTTTAGCCGCCACTCCTCTCTCCTGAAATCAGACTTAATGGCTACATTTCAGAGTGATGCGGGGCGACCCGTCATACTCCGTTTCCCGGGCGAGATCTTTTTTCTGGTTGAGCTGTGCGCCATCCCTACCCTGCGACTGACCCTATAACTGAGTGTCTGTCCTCCCGCAAATAGACCGGTTAAAGGGTCAGTTCACCCAAAACAGGAGAGAACATATTTTTCCACTTACCTGCCCCAACCAGCGGTTTCGAGCCATACTTATAGAGCACAGTTGCCTGTGTAAATTTGACTTTCAGAATCGAG
The DNA here is from genome assembly GCF_900880675.1 of Sparus aurata. Taxonomy (NCBI): domain Eukaryota; kingdom Metazoa; phylum Chordata; class Actinopteri; order Spariformes; family Sparidae; genus Sparus; species Sparus aurata. The sequence continues at coordinate 10,619,245 of NC_044206.1, forward strand.
CTGAAATTAAAATTTTTGCTTGTTCCGACTTGTTCACTAAGAGCGTTCTTCAAAATTCGTATTACCCAAATGAGGAAGAGTGATATCAAATTTCAGTTTCAGTTGAAAGAAACACTCAATGGCCTGAATAATCAAAGCTCCACTGTCAATAGTTGTCATGGGTTCTATTTCTTTGGTACATATTAGCTTGAATAAAAAGCATTCACGCTGAGGTCTGTGGGTTATATAAATGTAAATATTCCTTTCCATTCCCTGCTGTTAATTTGCAGCTGAGGCATATGTAATTCTCTGAGACACATATCTCAAAACCAAAACCATCTGTCAAGCTGTCAGCTCTGTTTGACTCCGTAGATCTAGGGAATTTAGTCAGGTTGCCGCAAAAAAATGCCAATAGCCATAGAAAAAGTGGTAAATGGCGGGGATCATGTCTGATAACAACAGTTCTAGGTTGTAAATATGATCATAATAACTTTCAAGGTCAGGTTTATCCATTGCCCAACATTGTTTTACACATTTTTTTTTTAAGGTCTCATAAACTTTCTGTGACGTTAACGGACGGAGAGTGTGGTTATGACTCGGCATTACATCTCCCTGGCAGCTCATTGTCTGCTCCTGGTAAGGACGCACTGTAATCGACTGAACGTTCCTCTCAGACGGAGGCAGGATGGGACCGTCATACTGTTGATCCTGACAACAAATTCACAACCTCAAAGAGATCGTGACAGACATTCAGAGTGAAGGCGTGGCAGCGCAGCCAGTCCTCATGAAGAACACAGAGCAACGAAGCGCAAGTGTCAATTAATTACGGGAAAGTCTCTTACCTGTCTTTCTTCTGCCTTCATCCTCCGCCACGTATGCGTGACGATAAGCTGGCGACTGATGTAAAAATCTCCTAACAGCAGGAAATACTGTGTGAATTGAAAATGACATTTACTTTACAAAAACATTCCCAAAACATGACGGATACCGTAATGCCTGTGGTTCTAATGAGGACGAGCAAATCAGTTCATTGTATTTTAATCACTCTCAGTGCCTTGTGATTGTTGCTGTAAGGCATAAAGAGAGTAGGCCCCTCGCGCAGATTATTTAGCAGCTTCCTCGTGGTTGTTACATATAATTCAGCCTCATTCAAAGTCTGAAAGAGCAAAATGATATGGTTTCTTAAAGGTCCTATATTGTAGAAAGTTAGATCTCCATGTCTTTTTTTGTTTCTAAAAAAGGTCAAGCTGCAGAAAAGATACTGCGAAACACAGAGGAATACCTTGCAATGCCCCCAGCATGGCCATGGGTGCAAAATACCATCAGAGCTGATACGGAAACAGGATGGGCGGTGTCTGCTCAGCCCTGTGAGAGCCGACCAATCAGAGCAGACTGGGCTTTTTCGCAAGATAGGGGGCCAGAAACAGCCACGTGTTCAGACAGAGGGTGAATTTGATATCGTTCAGAAAAATAATGTGTTTTTTTGTTAAAGGATGTCAACATTGTTCAGTAGAACCCCCAAAATAAAAGCATGAACTTATAAGACCTTCAAAGAGGGTTAGGAAAACTGAAAGCTAATGCGTCGACACTTGACAGGACTGTTGTGGCGGTTCACAACAGGATTTAGCTTTTTGCTTCCTTGTTTTCCGACTGCTGTGATTTTCTCTTAACATCCTTTCTAAAGAGGAGCAACAAACATTTCGAGAAAGATGACCCTTGGTAAACCCTTCAGTAATGTGTTCCTTTGTTTGTTTACATCCATCCAATCAATACCAGAGTGCTGGCGAACTTAAAAGTGAAGCCGTAAACACAGTCTATCATGACGGATCATTCAAAGGAGTGGAGAACAAACAATCTGGTACAAGATCTCTCCCATCACAATACACTGACATGCAGTGACACCGACAAAACATCAGAAAATGGATGAATTGAGGTGTTTACATGCCACAGTATCAAACAATACGACAGTGGGAGCACATTCAAATCTCATACACCAGCCACAGGTGGTGTTTGAAAGGTTTATTTTCATGACATTTTTCTTTTAAGGGTACTTTTGCTCTTGTTTTTGAGCATCAAACGATACATTTTGTCATATGTATAGATTTTAAATCCCAAGATGAAAACGCTGTTTATCCAGGTAGGCTAAGTGTTCAGTTAATTCGAAGTGTTTATAGATTTTGCACTTCCATGTCCCATTATTGCACATTTTATGACCATTATGTCCCCCGGATCGGAAAATTGGAACAATTATAAAATACTAGCACTTAAAAGCCACAATTATTCTATTTCTACAAAAGCTGAACATTCACTAAACCCCAGCCAAGAACAGAGGTTGTCCAATAACAGCAAAGCAAAGGACTGTTTTTCAAGTCTTTGGAGGATGGTCTCTTTTCATTCTGGAGCTTTAACAAAAACAAATGCGTTTTTGAGCGTAAAAGCATGTAGATCTATTCTAGTAGTAACCCAAAAATTAAATTTATGAACCTGAATATGAGCATAATACGTCTCCTTTAAAGCATAAATCAAATGCCTGTGTTGCTTGTCACGTTTGTTAGCATCCGACCAGATCAAAAGTTATGTTTGAAATAATTACAATTTCATGATCTTCTTCTTCTTCTTCTGTAGCATCATCTGATGAGGATGTCGACTTTTTTGAGGAGAATTTGAGGCCCAGTGTAGCGTCAGTAGGTTATTTTAGCATGGTATCCTGTAACCATCATGTGAGAGATTTAACATGCTTTTACTTTAAATAGATATTAGATAGATATTAAATAGTCAGCTTTCGACAGAGTTTAAAACCAACGTAGAGCTCCAGCATTAGCATTAGCTTACTCTGGCTAGCAACAGCTGCAAAATCGGATAGTGACACAACATTTTATCGAACAACTTCCCACTGTTTCCTCTAGCTAACTACAGCTGATACAATCTTTTAAGGGGCAGTTACTGCAGCCAAATAATTCCACGGTTTTCGGCTCAAAGATTGTTTAGGACCCACTGTTTAAAAATTAACTTGAATTTTCGAGCAGGCAAATCTGCTGCCAATGTCAAATCCACTGGGTTTGTCATCATTAATCTGTACACGCTTTGTACTTGCACAGAGTCCTGTACATTTAAACGTGCAAGTGGAGCCCGTGACCAGGGCTCATTAACTACAGTTCAAACGCTGTCAAAATCAGATTCAGAAAAGGGACTTCGTCGGGGGAATAATATTTTTCCAGCAGCTTTTGGTCCCCCCAAAAAAATTACAATTATCTGTCCGACAGCAGATCTGTATGATTAGGAACATAAAGAGGATGTAACATTTCATACACGTGTACATGTAAGAGGAGCCGATTGCTTTTCATATCTGCTGTGACAGTGCACTGATATTCTACACTTCCCTCAGAGGGGGAGAGAGAGAGAGGCAGCTGAGAGACTGCCTTTCTTCTTGAAAGGATTTAGGAAGGCTGGAACAATGACTAAATTAAAGCGATATTGTCTTTTTTTTCCCCTCTCTGGCTCTCCTTCCACTCACTCCTTCTGTCTCATCTCCTCCTCTCCCCCCATCATCTTTCAATCTCTTGTCCGTCTGTTTTTTTTCTGATTGATACACCCATTTCACAAAGATTTCACGCTCGAGGAATCCCAAATGGGTCTCCTCTCATGACAAACAGATCAATTTTTATAGACTTGAAAGTTGCTGGTCTTGAAAATTGTTTGACTATCTTCGAGACGGCGCCGAGGTTCTGTGGCACCTCTCTCTTTTCTCTCTCTTTCTCCGGGGCCTCCGTCTGAATCATGGGCCTCTTGTACTGTTGTTCTGTCGGTGTCATAAACCATTTACGAAGTTGCTAATACCCGTCGCCGCCCTGATATATTTTGCGCAGCTTCTTCACACTCAAGTGAATTTGCAAAGGTGAGCTGCGAAATATGTTGGAGGGGCCAAAGTGCTGCATTTTGAGGGAGTATGAAACATTGGTAAATAAGCGGACACACAAGACCTGCATGATATGCTTTATGGTCTGATGGCTTGTAGTGTAAACAGCAGGTGGCTGGGCTCAGAGCACCGAGGCAGCCGCTGCGATGCTTCTAAGAGATCCACCTGCCTCTTTGTGATACCATTGGCAGCCCGGAGTCACACTTCAGCCAGCTAAGGTGTGCGCATAGACCCACACTTGCGCTTACTGTACAGACACAAAAAGAAAATGCCGGAATACGCGCACACACACATTCATAATTCTCACACAATTACAATGTAATTAAAATGCCAGTGTCTCCCCCCGCAGTGATAGTCTTCCGAGCAGATTTTCACAGTAAGAAAAGCAGTCATGTCTCGAGAAAAAAAAACAAAAAAAACGCTTTGATCACAGCGGGATCTGGCGGTGTCGAGGTGAGCAGCACATTTACATCTCAGAGTACACAGCAAGGTGAACCTGCCTGCCTCGCTGCTCCTGTGTGTGTGTGCTTTATCGTTAATACGCCTCTTCTCCTCGACATTTTGTGTGTCTAAAAACCCAACAGGTTTTATTTGGAGGCGTTTTTTTAGACAGTGTGATTTAATTCATATATGCACAGGCAAGTAGAGGTTCCTCTCCCAGCAGACCTTGTGGGATGGGATGGGATGCTGTTATTTTTCTCTGCCACCAACTACCTCCTTTAAGTTTTATAAACCATGTTGGTTGGTTATTTTGGCTCACAAGGTGGTTTCTGTGGAGCTGGTTTTTTTCTCCTACTGCCGTGGTGCCAACATTTTCTTCCACTTCAGACTGCACTCTCAAAAAGTACTCAGCCTGGATTAAATAGGATTGGGTGAATTTCCTGATGTAAATATTGACAGCTTAATCAATAACATATGCACATAGCATAATGGACAATAGCCAAGTGCAAATATAATGTGCAATATGTGAGAATTTTTGTTAAAAATATTCAATGATGAACTAAAATTATTGACCGAATATCAGAAAATAACAGTTTTGTCCTTATCTTCGCATAGTGTTGGAGAGATACCCATTGAAATTAGCATGCTGGCCAGCTAGCCCCTTGCAAGTTTGTACCTCATATGTAGAGTCAGCTAATAAAACAGCTAACTGCATGCTTAAGTGACCTTACTAGCTGAAAGCAGCTACAGTTAGCCGCAGTTAGCAGATTATCTTGTGGTATGCTGCCCCCCTTTTTGTATAGAGTATGAATTTGACAGGGGTTTGATTGTCACATACTGCACCTTTAATGAATAACACAAGAAAAAGTTGTAATGGAAAACAGTTTGTCCATACAATGAAAATGCAATTTGTAATCTTTTGAGTTAAATCATTCAGAAATGTACTAAAATTATCAACAGAACGTACAGAAATAATTGTTTTGATGTTATGTGGATGTCTTTGTATTTTGTTGGAGAGATATGGATTGAAATTAGCGTGCTAACCAGCTAGCCCCTCGCCAGTTTGTACCTCGAGAGGTAAATGTCCGATAGCAAACAGTACCAACACTCTAGGCAGAGTCAGCTAATACGACCGCTGGCTGCATGGTTGAGTGAGCTGATAGCAGCTACAGTTAGCAGCAGTTAGCGGTTTCTCTGGTGATATGCTGCCTTCCATTTGTTTGGAGAATTTGACAGGTGTCAAGTTCTTCCGTACTGCACCTTTAACGTGGAAATTTTACAGTATCTCATTTAAAGGTCTTTCGTGCCATTGTAATTGCTAACTCTGAGCTGGACTCCAAGCATCTGACAGAAAAACATCTTAATCTGACCCCAGCTCCGCCTCCCGCCAAAGCGTGTTATCCTGTGAGTGACCGTTTGCAGAATGTGGGCGAACCACAATTTCCAGGGCTGTAATTCTCAGTCTGTCCGACCAACAGGAATTCTTGACACGAGGAAACGACAGAGGCCTTGAGTCCGTCTGTGTGTGTGTACTGTGGATGACATCATTTACAAGTCTACTAAATCCTGAGCGGGCAGCTACATAAGCAGCCAGAATGGTGGATTGTGCTCCGGAGAGCAATGACTCGTAACAGTGATGGCGGGGGGGACAGTAGGTGGAAGGACAAGTTGAGCTTGATTTACCTCTGCCGACAGTGGGGCCGCTCTGCCTGCCGGGATGTTAACAGTTGTCAATTCAGGCTTTTTGGCTTGTTTGCTGACAAACATTGGTTATTTTTTCTCAGGAAAACACAGAGAGCACGGAGTGAAATTGAAAGTTTGAAAGACGGAGCAAAAGAGGGAAAGAACAATGCACAAACTAATCAGGTAACTAGCTAAAACATGGAGTGACAGGAAGTCATGATGCAGTTTTACCTGGCAGAAGAAGCAGGTGCAGAGCCCCGTGGTGGCCGCCTGCAGCCATCCAGCTCTAATCAGACCAGGTAATGACGCGCTGCTGTTTGTCCAGTCCCAGACGGCGCTGAAAACAGGTGAGTCTGATTAATCAGGAAGCAGCTACACAGCTCTGGTAAACACCAAGCAGACACAATTCATATATCACCGCGTGATTGTTCTCAGCTGGACAGGATGGAGCTTATTCACCCTCAATCACTTCTGAAATACGTCCCTGTTAGTATGCAGAGATGAAAATGTCCTCTCCGAGTCTTGTGGCCCTGGGAGGGAGTGATTTTGTGTTTTTGTTCAAAGCATTGCTTTTAAAGTTCAGTCACTTTGGAAACATTTTAGATAATATTTCCCCATCATGGGAGTTGATTCAGACAAAAATCTCATCAACTGCTTCACCGACAACCAATACTGTCCTTCAAGGCCACTGGCCCCGAAAGAGTCAGACAAATCTTATCTTTTCAGCACATTTCTTCTTCGTATTGAGATGAGACACGCGCAGAATCAAGCTGGGGTTATTTTTATGTCGAGCGCGTCTCCGAGGACAACAGCCCACATGGCGTATCAACAGCATTTCATTTTAAAAATATTTTCGCGAGCTGACAAGAGCCGAGGCAGTGGTCAACGGCCGAAAGGCGTATCTCATTACAGAGCTAACATCAGTATGTTAAGGAGATGTCTTTCTGATTGATTTTGTACTGTGTTGGAGAGATATGCACACAGGCACGCCGGGCTACAGTCAGGACAATGACAATGTTTTGGTCAGAGTCGATTGGTGTGCTGGAGGAAGGTGGAAAAATAGGAAACAGGTAAGAGGCGGCAGATTTTTTATTTTCTTTTTAACGTGCACAGGAGTCAGTCAGACGCTTAGTTGTTTATGCATTTCGGCCAGCTCAGTGTCACTCCAAATTACATAGAGACGCAAACCAAAAATAAAGATAGTGGAAGATTAGACACAGGAAATTAAGCAACCTGTCACACACACGCCTCATTCCTAGTGATGTGGTGTGTGTTTGTTCATCCGGAAAAAGACTGATTAATGCGCATAATCTTCTTTTCAGGTAAAAATGTGAGGACACATGTCAACAACAACAAAAAAATAAGAAACGATAAAGTGCGTGCCTCCAGAAATGTTGTGTTTTCCGATTGGATGACAGTCACAACAGGAATACCACACATACCCTTTACCATTGAACCCATTACCTCTCTCTGGATGGAAAAAAATTTAACCTTGTTACAAAAGTATCATTGTAAGGTTTTAAACAAAAGGACCCAAGCGCAAAAACCCAAGGCAGATGGGTAGAAAAACAAAAAGCGAGCTTTAATAATCAAGAGCTGTAGCCCGCATCCGTGATTACAAAATGCATGCAACGAAACTCTGGCAAAAAGGCTGGCAACTAGTATCCCCAGTGCGAAAAACTAAAATAAGTAGAAACCAGGATAACACAAGGACACAGGCCTGGCACTTTTAAGAAACACAAGAACACAAGGACCGACGAAAGGACAAAAACAGACGTACCAATAAAGAGTAAAGGAAAAACGCTGGCTTGAATACACAGGGGCTGATAACCAATGGAACATAAGGGGGAGCAGGAAAAAGTGTGGTAAAAGGACAAATACAGGAACATGAGGACATAATCTTCAAAATAAAACAGGAAATAATTAAACCAAAAACCCAAACCATGACCAACATGAAGAATGTAAGTTGTGCTGTGTGAGATTTTAGTTTTAGCTTTGTTCAGTGTTTGCAACCATTTCTTATAAAAAAAAATAAAAAAACTACAGTGGCAGTGAAATCTCTATGTGACGGCGTACTATATATAGATCACTGTGTGAGCTCTGACAAAATGTACCAAATGCACTGGCTTTAGAGGAAAGTTTCAAATGGCATGTTACCATCAAGACAACTTATATTAGGTCACATGAAAGTAAAGTGAAAATCACATGACAGTAAGATTTCAACATCAATAATGTACATACTGTATATGCTAAGTATGTCACATAAGCTCACAATGAGCCTTTCCCTGCATTGTCCGTACGTAGATATCATCATTGCGCAGATATGACCGCTCTCCATTTACAAATGATTTTCTGTCCCAAGCTGGCGCATAACACGCCTTCCATTATCTCCTGAAACTCAAGAGCTTGACTGTAAACGACAATTCTCACCAATCAATACGGTAATTTCATACAGGAATATACAAGGAGTTACAAATGGGGGTTACGGTTGGGGGGTGGCGCGGGGAGATATGTCACATTTTATCCCCAAGACACAGGGGATAAAAGCAGACATCAGTGGATCTGTCTGGCGGCGGCGGTGAGTATCAGCAGGAGCAAATGGACAACTGGACACTTTTATCTGCTCGCTTTGAAGCCGGCGAGGAGGGCTGACGGAGGGTTCAAGGACGACTGCAGCAGGGGTGCGGCAGCTGAATGGAAACGTGCACGTATGCAAGAGAGAGAGAGAAGAGGAAAAAAAAAAGAAAAAAGCAAGGACGGGATGAGATAAAAGACAAAACACGACAACACGAGTGAGAAGGGAAGAGACAGGTGCCTCCGCAGCGGCCGGTCTTTAAACATTTACCTGGGCCTGCCTATGCTGAGGGGAGAAATGGCTGTTTGATTCCATTACACTTCTATTACAGCTGTAGTTAATGGCTGTGTCACAGTCTATTAACTGCATTCATCTTTGCTTCTGATATATAACAGGACATCAGTGTTGAACAAAGACAGATGACTGTGGCTCCCTGCTTTCGTCTCCACAACTCACAGTCGCACCTTTATTTCCATGCACGGAACGAGGCGGAGGATGCACACGCGCGCACACACGCACAGACAAAGCGCACACACACATGCGGAAAACACATATAGCTTTCAATCTAATATATTATGGCGTATAAAAATAACCGAGTATCAGAGATTCATCTTTCTGTCCTCTCCGGTGTGACGGAGGCTGTGTAGAGAGGTGGTTTTAATCTCAAATGCGTCAGTGCATGTGGTATCAGAACACATGGCTGTAAGCATACATCCAGCTCTGACAGAGACCAGATAAGCAGGCAGACGTGATATACAGTAGAGCGTACACATGGCTGATTGTGTGTGTTAGCATACATATATGTTTCTGCCGCTTCACTCACAGCTCAATTGCAGACCGCTGCTTGTGTCTGACAGTTTTTGAACGACTGGATTTTTCTATTTCCGGGATGTGATCTACTTAATGATATGTTGAAATGACGTTTGAAATGACGTGTTCAGTGGATTCAGGCACTGAAGGTTTTTCTTTTAAGCAAAGAAATACAGCAATACAATGTTTAATTGATGAACTTGGTTGTCTTGCAAAAGACACTGGGAATGTAGGACCATGACAATATAGGTCCCTGGGAACATATGACCCTATGAATATAGCATCCTAAGAGAGAATAAGACCCTGAGAACACAGGACAGTGGTGTAAGCCCCTAAAATCATAGCACCCTGGACACACAAGACCCTGAGAACATCGGGTATTGAGAACAGAGGAATGTTTCTCTAATATTATTCTTGGAATGAGGCAGTCGACGATGACACTGCTTCACCAAATTATTTAAATCAAACTTCTCCTTGCAGCTTCGGCAGAGTAAGTCTGCAAAAGTGGTTAACATGAATTTAAGGAGGACAGATGGACCTGGAGCAGATTTTGGCAGGAAAAAAAACCCAAATATAGTTTCAAAGTTTACACTCTGAGCAGCGAAAAAAGACGTGGTTTTAGATTGTTGCTATGGCAACACTGCTGAATGTCATTTTGAGTAATGGAAAAAAAGACAGTGCACTCAACACGTGTGTGCGAAAAGACAGTACACGCTTACTATACAGTGCACTTTATTTACTAGCTGACATTTTAGTTCCCCTTAAAAAAAAAAAAAGAAAAAAGAAAATCCCACAATGGAACAAAAAAGATGCAGTGTGCCACATCTAACAGACGATGCAAAATGACCACAATGTAGGGTAAACAGTGGAGCGCCTTATTGGGAATAGTTAATAAATGAACAACCACAGATTTAGGACATTTATTTGTTCCAACATGGAATTGGAAAAAAACAAAAAACAATGACACATCTTTTCACACTGACCAAAAACTGTCTGATCTGCAGTAAAATTGAGGGCAAAACTTCCGGCTGCCGTGCTCGCACGTCTGTATTTGTATGAGACAAAGGCTGGCACGGATAAAGAGCTCCCCACACGTTTAGTTAATTTCATAAGGGGATTATGCACGGCCTCAGCAGCGCCTTTAAATGAGCCGCTCTGAGATGAGTTGCTGCTCCGCTCCCCGCTGGCTCTCGCTGCCCAGCATTAACCTATTTAGGGCAGCTTTTAGGCCTCTCCATCGGCCCTATACTCTTTCACAATTTATGAGGCCTGATCAATACCGAGTGGGGCACCTACATGAGAAATGGTCGAGGGGAGAAACCGCAGAGGAGCACATCAAAGGGAGGCCCTCCCTTTCTAGACAAGAGATACCACTCTGCAAATTAATATAACCTAATACACAACGTGAAGAGCCCAGACCCCCCAGAGGCTAATACCCTGTTAGAGAAGTTTTATTTTACCCTTCCTCTTTCCTGCCTCCGTCTACTCCCCCTCATAAAGCTTTATCAAAAGCTAATTATGCTCAAAAACAATGAAATAATTCAGACGACTGCAGCCTGTACAGAATTTATTGTATGAGCCTCTTGGCAAGAGTGCCCTACAAAAATTATATTGTCACTTACCTATTAATGAAGACAAGTTTGCAGGCATTCTTTGGTCCATTTTAATTTATATTAATTCTCTGTCAGCCCTCGTTATGGGCATTATTAAACCGCATCCGGAAGCAAAACAAGGCTTTTGACCTGAGCGGGGGTTGGAATTAATCTCTTTCTATCATTTAGCGGCCCTGAGCAGGCAAAATACCTTAACAAACAACCTGGCAGACGGAGGCGTGTGAGGAGAATTTAGAGGAGCTGACAACAGTTTGCAGAGTTTTGAACGTATTTTTAAAAAGCCTCTGTGCTAACTGTGCAGTTTTACCGAACAGGTCCTTAGAACAGAATCAAGTAAAACATGCCATAGTACCAATATTATAATACCAACCTCACTTGATAAAATGACCTTTTTCTCTGGAGACATTTTGACAAGTCACAGTAGGAGCAACAGGTGTAAACAGTAAAATGAATTGGCCTGGGATCCTGCGTTATTATCAATCAGTGCTCGTCCTACTAGGACAGTTCCAGAGGTCTGCTGTGAAGGAGGCAAATCAAACTGAGCTGCCATTGTGTTCTGACTGAACTAATCTGATCACGTGACAGCGGCTAAATGTAAGTCCATGGAGTTGTGCGCAAAGCAGGGACTTTATGTCAGCACCAGCCAAATGCTGGTAAAATATGAAAGCGGCTTGGAGATTTCAGCCACAAAATAACAATTTACTATTTAGTGGCGAGTGAATTTGAAAACATTAATTTCCCAACCTGGTGGAAAGCCCTTTCTAATTAGAGTATGTACTCTAACTAGTACTTGGCTAACTTGTAATCTTTAAGCTAGCGTAAAGCATTGATTGGAAATAGGCACACTGTAATATAACTGCTGAAAATAGCCGTTTATCAAGGGATGAAAAATATAAGAACTTACCCTAATCAGTCCTTTGTGCAGCTATGGTATATTTTCATATGTACATGAGGAAATACTGTATGTGTTCCAGAGAAAGCGGTATTCATGAAGAGTCTTGCTAATGAAAACAGCGCTAGACGTAGTGATTCTCATTAAGGGCTGTGAAATGAGATGCAAACTCTTCTCAGTTTCAATCATTATTCAACAGCATTATGGTCCTAATAATAACAAAAATAAGAATAAGATGTTTTAAGTTGTTTTTCAGTCTAAAAGGGACATATTAATAACCTCACATTGGTTTCGTTAGCTTATTCAGTTAGCTGCTCGCCCGTTAAGCCTCCACCTGGCAGTTGCTGTTGCAAATACTTAGTACCAACTTTCTCTACATGATAACCAGATTATTTGGGGCAACCTTTTTGAATTTTGGGCCGCCATTCAACTTTTTAAACATTTACGTTATATCTAGCAGAATGACAGTTTTTTGGGGAACATAGCAAACACTCTAAAGGGGTTTTGACATGCAGTCCATTTGACATATACAGTATGTGTATCAGTACATATTTCTGCTATCTAAATGTCAAGTCTGGTTTTTATTATTAATTAAAAAGCTGCAGATACAAATCCATCACAGAAGAGACCTTAGTCAATCAGAATACAATATATGATTTTAGTAGAACAACCACTATTTCACTATTTTCGTCTTACGTCAATTGCACTAAGAACAAAGGTGATCTATTATAAGACTGCCGGACCGCTGGCGTTGTTGAGGAGAAGGTCACTGTAAATGTCGACTCCAGAAACTGCATCACAACAATGATTCTAAAAGAATTAATGGGCAGCGATTGGCTAATGAGGCTGAAACTGCACCTTTCCAGTCAATTTAACCAAACACTTGGCCGGCAGTTTGCATTGTGATCACGTAAAGTACTAAACATATTATATGTCACACCGCTCCGTGACCATCCCCGAAACCCAAGGTTCTGACACTGTAAAGTTTACTGTACACTAACTGTAATTCCATCAGTAGGGTCCAGGCCTGCGTCTCCAACCAAGACAAACCTTTCTATGCTCAATCCTCTAGTGTTCACTGTTGTCTTTCTGGCAGCCATATTGGTCATTTTGTCCCCTCCACTCCCCACAGCCATCCGCCCATTTCAGGAAGAGGGAGCCATTGTTAAATGATCCATTCATTCTCTGTTGCTCCGTTGGCTCGTCCAGAGCTTCTAGTCAGTGGAGAGTGCCTAATCTGCCATGCTGTCTGTGTTTGTAGGGCTGTAACGGCACTGACTGAATGTTATTTGTATTCCTTACGCAGCAGCCTACCTGCTGGTCTAACTGCCCATCTCTCCGGCTGGCGTGAATATCTGCACTGTCTGCCGAACTGACTGACCACCTGTCTGAACACCTGATTGCGTCTAACTGCCTGTCTGGCTGCATTAACATTGAATTTTCCGGGGGAAAAATAGCCCGCCTTTACGTCTGAAACCTGACCAAGGCTGGACCGCATGGCTACCTGTCTGTCTGACAGCTTGTCTGCTCGACTCCTGACTATTTGACTTCTCGGCCGCGCACGCTCGCCACTCTTCACTCTTCGCGCCCACTTGCATGGAAGCGCCAAAAACTTTCCGTCCTTTAAACTGAAGTCATTAACCGCTTCGACTCTGCTGCGCCGGCTGGACATTGAAGGTGAAAAGCTCAGCGCCACTGTGATAATCAGAGCGAGGGGGAAACTGGCCACTGCTGAAATGGATCTCTCACCAGGGAAAAAAAAATAAAAAAATTGCATGTGGTGCATTAATGTAGTTTTTTTTTTTTTTATTAGGTCAAAAAATGCTTTGTAAAGCATTAACTGCTGTGAGAGGGAGCAGCGGATGAATTTCTCACTGGGATAATGTGCAGCAGAGCTTCTTCCTCTGCATGTTGTCTCTATAAATATTTAGAGCCACAGTCCAGGGGTCGTGTTGGGCGGACGGAAAGCAGCGGTTATTCAAACAGGGTTTCGCTGGCATGTTGCAAAAGGTTTATGTAGGTCATGTTGATTGAACGACCCCACAGCCCGCCTCAGTTCTTCTATACATAATATTCAAAAGTACCCTCTGTGTCATTGTTTATCTCCCCTGTCTTGTCTAAACCGTCCATCCCTGTACCTAATCTCATCTTGATGGCTACCTCTCTCAACCTTTACTTTCTCATTGTGTTCTCTGTTTACCCGCATTTGTCCCTCTCCGCTCGTCGTCCTTCCTTCCCTCTATCTGTTCTTCCCCTCTGACTCATCCTCAGTCTCAGCTTTTGTATTCCCTTTCTTGTACCTATTCATCTCCCTCAGAGAGCAAATTCTCAGACAAACCAGAGCCACATGACTGTAAAAGAGCCCCCATAACACCACATATCATTTCTACTCATCTGCTCCCTGTTGTGAAGGAAAAATGTGTTAATTGGTGACTTAATTTGGTGGTAATAACTTCAGAGCTGCTGGTAGGCAGATTTTGTTTACTTTGGACAAAGACAGGCTGGCTGTTACCTCTTGTTCCTTCCCTTTCTCAGTCTTCATGCTAAGCTAACTGGTGTTAGTTTTATATAGCCATAATTTCACTGTTATCACTGAAGGCTACTTATCAAAGTAACGACTATATATTGTCTGATATGTAGCCACTACTGACCAGACAAGAAACTGAATCTGATGAGAGATCACAGATAATCTTTCTTGAAATATCCTAAAAAATATCCCTAAATTTGGTAATAACCCATCATTGCACAGTCAAACTATTATAGGCCATACACACCCAGTGATAATTTGATTTCTAGATAAATATGAAATATTTGTGGAAGGTTATTGATTAATAGTTGCGAGTAGAGTGCAACCATTTTGGGAATTCACTTGCTTGCCAAGAGTGACATGAGATGGTAGATACCACTCACACATAGTTAGCATTGAGTGTGAAAGCAACATAGATAGCTTGGCTCTGCCCAAAGCTAAATTCTTCTACCAGCACCTTTAAAGGTGTAATATGTTGAATATGGCCATAATTTAAAGGTAGCTCCAAAAGTATAGGGGGCAGCATATCAGCAGGGTAAATCACATCTGCTGCTCTCTGCTAGCAACCTTTGGCTGACGCTAGTTACCGTTAGCCAATTAACCCATGCCTCAGTTAGCATGGTATCTTTGGCTTTAGCGTTTGTCTGGACCAAAACTGAGTGAATTGAGCATTTATTTAGACCAAACTAGAGGTGACTGTGGAAAGATGAACCAAGACTCTGTTGGTGAGTTTTTAGTTTATGTCAAGTTTGAATAAAGTGTGTTTTAAGATGTGTTAACATGGCAATTTAGCTTGTTTTAGTCCAGTAGAGAGAATTCTGAATTCAAAAGGTGTACAGTCTATTTTTTCAGTTTTATGGCTACATTTTAAGACTTGCTCCATCAAGGCTCTTAAGGAGGTCAGTTTACACCAGCTAAGAAATTCTTGTTACGTTAACTGTTTCCCTTGTTTCAAATCTTTGGCTTAAGCTAAGCTAACGGTTACCCAGCAGTAGCTTCAGAAGATATGAGAGTGCTATTGAGCTTCACATGAAGCACTTGGCAAAAATGCAAATACAAATATTTCCCAAAATGTCAAACCATTCCCTGAAACCCTGTTGGCTGTTTGACTGTTGGCGGGCCTTGATCCATGTCCTCAAATCTCAACCTAAGTAATTAACTTTGTAACTTGGTCTGAACTACAGAAAAAACGTACAGGCAACACACTGGTCATTGTAAAAAAAAAAAAATCACATAACCGTGCATCACTGATTAAAGGAACAAATACAAGGGTGTGAAAGTAAAATTACTTGAATCAGTCTTAAAGTCATAGCTTGCTATGAAATAGGTTAAACAAAAATACCCACCAGATGCACAAAACAGTGATCAAAAGTCAACATCTGGCATTTGCACATAGTAACCTGTGCCTCTGGGTGTTTGGTCGTCAGGTACTGTGACGCACATGCCACACACAAACCAAGAGAGACGCCCGTGTGATTTGTATCACTATGAAATCAGGAGATTGCCGGGAGAAATTACCATCCAGGAGCACAGCGGGAGAAAGGGTTAAAAATAGGGAGACTCCAGCGAATATGGCTTAACGAGTGTTGGCACCTATGTAATCATAAGGCATATGTAGAAATTAGTTGGTCACATGGCTCCGGGAGGTTTGTCTGCACACTCTTTACCTTTTCCAGCCTTTTCTGTTTTCTCTTCCCCTCATTTTCTTCCCACACATCTGTCTGCCTTCCCTTCCTCCCAGCGAGTGTTTCACAGACAGCAATGTGATGCAAAGCAAAAAAAAATCAGGTTTCGGATAATTCAAAAACAAGTGTGACATTTACACAGTCTGATATCGTGCGCTGCGAGAGCTTTGGTGTTAAACTGATATAAAACATTCATTTTGGTGCCACATAGTTTGTCAGATCTGCCGCTGACCTTATATCCCTCACCTCCATCCTTTGTCCCTCCCTTCACTCAGCTTTTTCATCTCCTCCATCTCTCTCCTGAAAGCCCTGGCCCGTTCAATTAGCCATCTGCTAGCCCGGCGGCGTGACCGGCCCGTTTGATGGCGCGACCCTGGGGATCAGAACAGGTGAGCGCGCTGCAAACAGCCACTTAGATTACTCCCTTAACCACAGCAAAAGCAACCAATTTACCACAGGGTTACCACTGAACCTATTAACCTGTTAGCCCGCACAGCCACTGTGAGGAAATTGGATGCTGGAGGAAGGATGTAATGTGGTGTTTTCCTAATGGAAATCATGTAACATGTGGCCTTCAGGTGCAGCAAATAAGATTGAGAGGTGGTGCTTGTGCTGCAGCCGTCAAACGTATAATCAGAAGCAAAATCAGAGATACACTGCAATTTATTTGAAATGACACTTCTGTGTCTCTCGCTCTCAGGTCCCCATGTTTCGTTTTCTGTCCAGAGGCCTGGCTTTTAATGATAGAGTTGTTTTTTGCTGCCATCCAAACTCATTAGCTCACGGTCCCTTTTTACTGCGACATGATGGGAAACACATTTAGCTGCGTGGAAATATCTCCAACATGCATCAGTGTAGCAAGAGTTTTACCTCTGTGTGCGTGATAAAGAGGTCAGTAAGAAGAGGCCGCAATTGGATAGGCTGGTCGGCCCCTACAAATCATGCGCGTAATAGTTTTTGCTCTTTCCCTAAACATGTTTTTTTTTTTCACCATTTGGGGGATTATTTGAATGTTCTCAGCTAATTATAATATTACAGATAAGACCAACATCCCCCCTAATGGCTTTACAATGATAACGTAGTTATTATTACTGCCATGAAAGCCGAACAGGGGGACTCACGTTATCTTAAAGGACAGAAGGCTGAGGCTTACATGTTAATAAGGTGAAATGTTACAGCAACCGTATGTAAAATATTCTTCAAGGATCGCACAGAGCCAGAAAAGAGCTCACACCAGGGAGTCGAACATACTGTAATGAAAATGTGCGCAGTGGTTCAAAGAGCGGGGGAAAAAAACAAAAAGACTGCCAGTTTCTCGCTATAATACTGGAAACTGTGGTGCCACTGTGAACAATCTCAGCGCTACTTAGACTCAGAGTCAATTACAGCACGCTACACTCAAATGGGATAAATGAGCCCACAGAAGAAAAGGGGTGTCGATGGGGGGACGGATGAAAGACGGGACGGATCTGTTGGTTTGTAGCAAACACAGACCATCCTCAGATCACCGCTGTCTGAGATTTTTGCTCAATACCAGATTAGCCTTCGATGTCGGTGGCCTGGAAAAGAAAAATTCCCGCTGTTACACACCGTTTTTAACAAGGTGCCGGAGTGATGCGAAAATTTGCGGCCGCCCCAGGAGCTTTAACATCCTGGCGCATGTGAAAGTTTTCAAAGCGGCGGAGGTGGTTGGTTTGGAGTGATTTTTAATGGGCTGGGAAGTTTAAGTGAAGAGTGTTAATCAGCGTGTCTGAAAGACAAAGATAACAGCATCACCGTCAGAAACTCTGACTCCAAGTCAAGTTGCCATTTTATATTGATCTCTACTACTTCACCTACGCTACACTCTCAATGCTATTTAATGTTACCTCACAAGCATACATATCAATATCTCTACCACAATGAACAATACAGTGTACTGTTTGAAACCTGCCTAATCGGTGGCCCTACGTGTACGTGATGCAGCAGTAGAGACATCCAGGACTTAAGATGCTTAATTTTAATTTTCTTTTAAGTTATGTGACGCAAATTAAGTGACTTGACCAAATTTAGTAATTTAACCCAAAGTATGATCTTTTCCTGAACCTACTCAGGTAGATTTAGTATCAAAACCCAATTAAATAGCTTTAATAGTTTTTGGGTCTAAATCAAACCAAGTAGTTCTGCTGCCTAAACCTGTCCAAACCATGACTATTTCACAATATTAATTACAGTTCAAGACTCACAGTATGTCATTATATGTTTACTGTTGGCTTTATTTTGAAAAGCCTAGCCAGACCTTGCATATGTATTACTGCTAACTTGAGGAGCCATTCCCATGCAAAACTGACGCTAGAGGGAAACAATAATACAAAGCAGTTGTGTAAAATGTTGCCGCTGTCATGTGAAGCTGATCAATTAACAACACCCTGTGAGGTCTTACTTACTAGAGCTTTATTGACGCATTCAAGGATTCTCCTTTAGAAACAAGACCTGTTTGCATTTGATAAAAATGAACCTCGCATATGTGTTGCAGACAAAAAAATCACTTGTGCCCAGCTTAAATGCATATGAAATTCAGACTTCACCAAGTAAAGGAAACTGATAAATTACATGTGTTACAGCTGATCCACAAGCACTTGTCCACAAAGAGATGTTGAGCTACACAAAATGACACCAATGCAACCAGTTCGCTCGTCACGAGGTGTCGGCAACGATGCCTTAGTACTACTGGTCGTATTAATGGCTTTCCAAACTTAAAGAAACCGATCCTGATGATGTCATCAGGGTTAAATGACTTCACATTTTTAACTGAAAAGCTTTTTACTTTAACAGATATGACCATTCATCAGGCAGAGTTGGTCTAATGAAGGTGCTGTCCCATTGCATTGTGGGAATTGTAGGATTTAAGTTTTTTTTTATGTGGATTAAAATATATAACATTTGGGGAAATAGGTTATTTTTGTTTGGGTTCCAAGAGTTGGATGAGTAAATTGATACTAATCTCATGTCTTTAGCACCTTAAAGGGCTATATATATAACTTATTTATATTTATATTGCTATTTGTTCTGTGTTGCCTTTTTTTTTTTTTATTTGTTGCTGCGGGAGCACCCTCAATTTCATTGTACTCTCCTGTACAATGACAATAAAGACTATTCTATTCTATTCTATTCTATTCTATTCTATTCTATGTCTGTAGTGTAAATACGAAGCTAGCTTAGCTTAGTTTTGCTCAGGTGAGACAGTTGCGAAGCGAGACAGCACTGTTCAGAGTTCAGAGTTGGGACATTTTCCAGCCATCTTTGTTGTGACAAAACCAGGTATTTTTGTGAGATGTAGGGACTTTTTTTCAGCTGTGTTTGTGGTTTATAAGCCAAAGCATGATCTTTTCCTAACCCTGACCAAGCATATTTATAACTAAACCTAACCAGGCCATAAGTTTTGTCTCAAGATAAAAATGTAAAATTGAAATGTAAATTTATTCTGGTGATTGGGTTAGGGAAACTGCTTGCCTGGCTCTGTCTGGAGGAAACAAAAATCGCCTACCAGCACTTCTACAGCTCATTAATTAACATGTTGTATCTCATTTGCACAATCCACCCAAAAAACTTACCATAAAAAAAATAATTAAAGTGGAGTAGTAGAAGTTACTTAGTGAGCTTAAGAGCACTTTGTCACTTTAGTCAGATCAGGATACTCTTATCGTAGCTCTTATCCCCTGTTTTCTGTCTTTTTGGCAAACTAAGCCAAGCAGCTGCCGATGGTACTTCATAGTTTTAGACATGAGTTGCATTAATCTTTTCATCTAACCCTCTGTAATTAAAAGGATTTAAGTGTATTTCCCAGAATGTGGAACTATTCTTTCAAAGAAAAATCTTTTCTGTCGAAAGAACCCTCAACTTTTTTGGAAGAGCACATTTAATGAAGAAGCGTCTCTTTAAGCTCTAAGGTCACACGCAGGGAAACTTGAACACCTCTTGAAAGAAACTTAACAGTCCTGATTATAACTCTGTATCTCTAACCTCTAACCCTCCATATACAGCACAGATATAGATCGAGCCCAGTCATTCGGCTTACTTTTATATACTCTCATGCATATGCTATCTGGGGAAAGTCTCGCTTATTAACTCTGAGCGTCCTGGTTTATATATTGGCATATAATCCAGAGCGACTGTATGCATGTCATGAATCCATAAGTGTCTCTAATTTTGGATGGGGAGTATGGAGAGCTGGGGCAAGGTGACCCCGGCTGTGTTCTTAATCATCAGCTGGTCCGGACGAGGTTAAGAATGGAAATTGGTTTGGCCCTGTCGTGAATCTATTATCATATCTCCTCAGCACTCCGCCCCTCCTTCTTTGTTTCTCATCTCTGTCAGACACCATTTTACATCTTGCTCGCTCCCCTCATCTATCCGTCTCCCCTTTGTCATTCACTCTTTTTTCCCCGCACACTCACTTTTTGTACTCTTGCGTCTTTTTTCCTCTGATGTAAAAACTGCCTCAGCATATAGATAATGGGATTTATTTAAATAGCCCTCCTTAAAGCGAAGGACATTCCCTATGACATCTGCAGTTGTTATATCGAATCGTGTGGGTGTCTGCTTTATTCGTCTCCTCCCACTGGTCTGTATAATCCTAAAGACACTTGCTGACCAAGAATCCGGTGTATTTTTATCAGCGCTGTCTTCGCCGATTATCGATCCGCTTTTGGCACAGGAAGGGAAAAAAAGAAAATCCACTCAAGGCAAAAAGACTCTCCTTCCCCATCCATTCATACAACCGGGAAAGGATTCTCACACAGTATGAGGTTTCCTTTCACTGCAAACACTTGTTGGTTCATTAGGAGCCTGTCGGAGTGACTGACTGACTGTGCCTTGTTAGGCTGATTAAACCATTGCGTCTAATTAGGGGCTGTATCACGGCTCAGTTCACAGCTGCTGTAGCATCAGAAAGATAGAGGATACACTAGAAGCATTAAAATTCCTGCCCACCACCTGAGTACGGAGCCTGTTAGTGGCCATCACCAAGAAAGTGAGAGCACTTAAACTAAATTGTGCACACATTAACGGAAACCTTTTATGCTTTTTTTGTTTTTTTTCTTCCCCTTCTGTGTTTTTTTTTAATAGTTGGGCATTTAAAATATCTTGAAAGTTAAAATTGTCCAATTCTACCCAGACAAAGGCTCCTCTCTCCCACAATAAACACTGCTCCTCAGATGCCTCGTTAGCAGTCCTGCCATTAATTCCGTGACTCTGTGACATCACAGTACCTCACCATGTCACATATTTGCATAATTTATGCCAGCAACTAGTTTGGCACACAAAAAGGCACACAAGGATGAATTTAGCACAGCTGCTGTGTTACTGGGTCAGGCATGTGTGCGCTGACCAATCAGAGCAGACTGGGTAGACAGGAGGGAGGGACCTTAAAGAGACAGGAGCTAAAACAAAGTGTTCCAGACAGAGGGGCAATACAGAGCTGCAGCACTGAACAGTATATGACAACTGACGTGGTTTTTTGAGCATTAAAGCATGTGAACGTATTCTAGTGCACTGTAAAATCTGACACAGTGACTTTACTTAAAAAAAAATAAAGGAAACCCATTAGCTCAAAATGACCGAGCAAAGTAGATTCATCATTTCTAAGATGCTGTTTTTAACATATATAACTTAAGTGTAATAGTCTCAACAAACGTACAACGTAGTAACCCAAAGTAAAATGATGAACCTGAAAGTGAGCTTGACAGGTCTACTTTAAAACCCCCTTCTTCATGTGAGCCACGTCACCAATAGCCCCTCCAGTATACATATTGATGACCGATTACGGTTCAGCTCATCCTCTGAGTTTATCATACTTCATCTCAACTCATTAAAATTTACATATTTAGTAAACATTAACTGAGGGAAAATTGTCAATAAACCAATGCAATCAAGCAGACGCAAGTAATTATAGCATGTGAGAGGGAAATCAGAAACATGCTGCAGGAACCGAATAAAAGGCAATGATTTAAAAAAATAATAAAATAAAATAAATTTAACCTGTGGGCGTCTGTTCATTTGTTCACATTGATTATGACTCATTGCTCGCAAAAATAATTAAAGAATGAGGGCAGGAATTAAGCAAACAAAGCATGATATCAATCAGAGTCCACACTATCTGCTGCACTTAATGTTTCAACTTGTGGCTTGCACTTAATCATGCTTATGAGAGGGGGAAAGAGATGACAAACGGTCGCAACTAATGCTTATTTTAATTTCTAATTAATCAGCCAAAGTGACATATGCAAATGTATTGTTTGGTTCAAACAAAATTCCAGCACCTAAAGATATTCAGCTTATAGCGAATTATGACGATGGAGCGTACCATTTGAGAGGCTGAAACCAGCAAGTGTTTGGCCTTTATTTTTTACCAGCTTTGCCTGTAAAAACAAACAATTAATAGACTAATCGCTGCAGCTTTGGAAAGGCCTTAGTATGTGTTTTTGTGTCCTCTATGAGTCACTGATTCAATACATGCACACACAGCCAAACAATAACAGAAGGACGGGGGGGGGGGATCCTGGATGTTTGCTCGGCTAATGCTGCCCATGATGACAGGAATAGAAAAACCTAGACGCTGAAGCAGCACTGAAGTGTTTGTGCGGAGAAAAAGAAAAAAGAACAGCTCCGTCTAAACCGATGTTGTCACATTAAAACACACGTCTCAGACAACAAAGATATTCTCCGTCCTCACTTTCCTGACAACTCCTTGTTTTCTTCCCACAACATCAGAGGAGCCCTCTCTTCAAGGACTTATTTATCGACTTGGCACTCCTGGATGTGATATTCACCTGAGAGGACGTTTTTGAGGGGGGCTGTTAGAGTCCATATCTGTCCTGCGTGAGCCGTGCAGGGTTTGCAAACAGTTTGGCAGAGGAGTTGCAGGTCAAGAAGCGGATTGAGTGCAGAGAAATGTTCGTAGTGTCAAGTGGAGGCCAGAGACAACATTAACCTTTCATTGCCTTAGGAAACAGAGTTGCGCAAGGTGAGAGAGGTCATGCTACAAATGGTAACCTAAATGCAGTTTGGCACACATGGGCAAAGCTGCGGGTGGTGTTTCACCCGGTTTAACCGATCACGTTTTGCATTATTCTTGTTTTATTTTGGCTGTGGGCTGTAAGTTTGCCTCTTCACTGAATGACCCTGGAATCTAAAAACTGCTTGAATTGTTCATGTTTATTCAAAATAAACTGCTACAAATGCTGCTTTTTTCAGATCACAGGTCTTTAGCAGGCTGCAGTGGTGTGATAGGCAGGTTGTCAATGACACGACCGGGTGTTAATTAGTATCGTTAAAGCCATTAAATTGGTGAAAGAGGATTTTTGTTTTCATGATGGAATAAACTTTAAAGGACAAAACAATCTGCCACACATTGTTATGGGGTCTTATTCTCCTCTGAGAACAGCTTGTTTATTCAGTTATTGAAAAGTCTATAATTATTCCCTTATTACTATTGGAAATATTAAAGTTCTGAGTTTGAATTTCTTCATGATTAAAGGAGACATATTGTGCTCATTTTAAGGTTCATAATTTTATTTCGGGTTGTTACCAGAATAGGTTTACATGCTCTAATGCTCAAAAAACACGAGTTTTCTCATGCTGTCCAAGTTTGTCTGAGACGCTCCGTTTTAGCGCCTATCTCTTTAAGGCCCTCCCTCCCGAATACCCAGTCTCCCCTGATTGGTCAGCTCACACACGCCTGATCCAACACAGCTAGCTATAACAACAGAGAAGCTCTGCTAAATAAATTGTTACATGCCAAACTACATGTTGGCGCAGCATGATGTCACAAAGTCACGGATTTAAAGGCGGGACTTACTGACGAAGCATTTCAGGAGCTGTGTTTTCTGTGGGAGAGAGGAGCTTTTGTTGCTGTTGGACTCTGACCTGTTTTAACTTTCAAGATCAGCCTGAACAACAAAAGATATTGTACAGAGAACAGATGATTTGTATTAATTGGAAAAATATCTTGACATTTTGCATTCTGCCCACTTCTCCTGTCAGTTAATGCATCATTGTGATAGCTGCGTAATTACAGAACAAATGCGGAAAAAACAACATGCAAAACACAGTGACCTTTCGGAATCCGATTATGTTGACGCAACATGTTCCTCTCAGTTTTCGAAGATGTTACCATATGTTCCCACCGTTAGAAACGTGATCAGTGAGTCACTAGAGGTCCATTCATTTCCTACAGGGCTCGGCGAGCAGGGGAACTCAGCCAACATGATGACAGAGAACAGACTCGTTGGCCAAAAATAGTTGGCTGCAACGAGAAGGAGCAACTCAATAAAATGTAATGACAAAAACAGAGTTGATGAAAGTATGACTGAACAGATTAGTTCACTACTTTTGATGAAGACACGGACGATTGACTAAAAGACAATTGATCTGGGAGAGGCAGGGACACTATCAGATAGAAAAAGGCTTAATTCGGAAACCATGTTGTTACAAAAGGTGCCTCCAAGACCACGTTTTTCCACAATGACACATTCACACACAGACTCTTAAAAAAACGATACCAGACCCAGTTCAAGGCCAAAGTGGAAGCCTTGTGGGCCGCGGTGAGAGACTTCAGGGAAAGATAGATGCTCATATTGGCGATTGATTGACTACCCAATTGCCAGAAGAAATACTGGCATTGTACATTTTTGAAAACCTTTGCTAAAAGTTTCTGTTTGCTAAAAAAACACAGCTGGAACTTTAAAATATCCAGTTGTTTCACACTTACAAATGTTGAAACTTCTTTTTAACTACACCAACGTCCAACTCAAACTCACGATATGAAAGTAAGCTTATGAATATGTAGCGTGAAAGTGATGTGGAATGTACTGTAGACATGTCTGGGTGGTGTGTCGCCTTTAAACCTGCAAACATTTTATCCTGGTCGGCTGGGGTATAAACATAGAGGAACATTTAGCAGCTAAGGAGCCGGATATTTCCCTCAGGAGCTCGTGAACCAAAACAGAATTTAAAAGAGATTGAATATTGTCCTTACAATCGTCAGGTTATCCACCTGGAAAGCCGACAAAATTGAAGAGAGATTGATTACAGCCGTCTAAAACCTTCCGCTTTAATATGAGACAACATCTAAATTGCGGTGTTTAAATGATGCTCAGGGACTGGTATCACTGGGAGTTGATGCTAACACATCAAAAGGCAGCTACAGTATGAAAGAAAATACAAAAGCGGCAGTAAATACATGGTTTGTTTGAAACGAAGCTCCAGACCACACGCAGTCGCAGCCTCTCACACTTCCCATTCGCATGCATTATCATAGCAACACATCACAGAAAAAAGTGAGAATGTGCCATTAGAAAGCATCCCAATTAACCCATTTGTGTCTAAACATCATTAGAACTGCCTCATTATCCGAATTGTTTCATCCAAAGCATCTCGGTACGCTAGTTTGCTAGCATGATGGCTGCCAAAAAGCCCCCCCCCATTAAAAAAAGGAAAACATGTGGCCTGATAATACACACAGATGCTACAAGAAAGACATCGCATCCGAAACACCAGTGATACACAGTTTACTTGATTTCTTACTCCTTCTGCAACTGAATGGGCTCGTGAATGAGTCAGTGAGAAGATATCAATACCAGGAAATAACATGATTCACTGCACTGTAATTAGAGATTCAGCAAGATGAAAAGAGAAGATTCGCTCTTTGACATGGGTCACCCACAGAGAAGCACAAATACTATCTAAATGTCATCAGGCCCACTGTAGCTGCAGAGCCCTGTGTGAGAATGTGCAAACTGAATTCATTATTTTCATCTATTTTCATCTCATCGCCATTATAACTCTGTCAAAGGACTGTGACGCACTGAAGAAGAGAAATTGGAAGGCGAAAGTTAAAAGTCGCAGCCGAGCCCAGCGTCCCATTTTTTTTTTTTTTTTTCCTCCCCCCCCCCCCCCCCTCCTCGCGCAGGAAATGCTCTCCGGAACAAAACGAGCAGATTTTCCTGATGATCAAATCGGACAATCTCTTTATTATATATGACGAAGCGGCGGATTGAAAACTATCTGCTGCTTTATCTCTCTTCCTCGGACTTGGTGGCTGAAGCTATCAGAGCACAGATCAGTAATTACTGCAGGTTGTCAACAATTTATCACCCAGGTCCCATGGGCTCCTGCACAGAGGCCGGGCGTGATTGCACACTCGCTCGTGCCCGGGCTCCAAGTGCAGACGCGGATGCACCAAAAGATGCACACAAAGTCACGTCGAGCACGGCGTCTCAAAGACGCAGGTGTCAGTGTGACAGTACATTACCTCTCTGTCCTTCGTGATAACACGGGACCCTTGAGGTACGTTTTGTAGGGCTCTTGTAGAGATTTACAGACACACACACACATGCGCACGCACACACAGAGACAGACACAGCCGCTCATTTACTGAATTGTTTGTGGAGTGGCCAGAAAATTGCTTCCAATGAATACCATGTTTTCTTTATTTTCCTCTATTAGTTTTCATTTCGCAGGTAAACAAACCCCTCACTCCTCGGTGCTACGCAACATTAGCATAAAAAACAATTAAACAAATTATGTTTTGGCCATTCATTAATTTTTACACTCGCATATTGAGCGAGTGGTACGCCAGTTTAATGTTGTTGTTTTTTTACAGTGAGAGAAACCAGTTGTTCACTTGTCAGCGGCTCGTCAGAATAATTTGGTTACGGATGTTAAACAACACGGCGATCCATCATACAACAGCTAAGGTCACGTTGTAAGTCATTTCCTGTGCGAGCGCACACACACACACACACACACACACACAAACATGAAAGCGGGCCGCACCGTCGCATGCACACAAACCCTCCATCAACATACTGTTAAATTTGATTTATGGAAAGTGACAACAACATCAGTGTTTTTAATTATTAATGGGGAAGAGTCCGCGGGAGTCATCTCTCAATCCTCCAACAAAGGTAATGTGGTTATTTGTTGTGGTGGAGGCCCTTAAACTTTGATTCATTTGACAAGCGTCCCATGTGTCAAGTGGAACAGTAACAGCGGCTAGATAAGAAGGCTATTCCCGGTGATCCGGTGACATTGACCCGCCTTGCAGAAAAGTATGCGCACACTCAGAGCCGTTTAATTTTCCGGCCGCTGTTACAAGTCCTCTTATCGAGATGCTGACACTATTACAGGAGTTGAAGGTCAAGGGGCGCCTCAGCCGGACGGAATAAAAAAACACATTAAGAGGTTAAATGAAAAGGTTAAGTGATCCTACTCACACTGTGATATCCTTCCATAAAACTGAATGTCAACACACCTCACATTTCACATTTATTCAGATTATTTTTAAAAAGTACCTGTAAGTGCAGCCTCACGCGTTGGCACACTGTGTTTATCATTCAAGGCATCTGTCACGATCGCACAGGGGTGCGTAAGGCACAGCGCGTCAATCTGTGCTAATTACAGCCCTACTGTGAAGGTACACTGTACTCCGAAACCTTTTCACTGCTCCTCTTGCCGGTCTGCAGGAGCCCAGAACAAATTAGTCTAATAGCTGGAAAGTGCCTTCCAAGCAGAGGCAGAGGTCAACTAGCTAGAAACACGCTCAGGTACGCTGGACAAGTACAAAGCAGGATGGGGCTCATGTCAGTGTCTGTGGATCTGCCTGAGAGGTGTTTCTGAACAATGAACTGATCAGCATAATATCAAAGTGACATAAGCTCATTTTATGCAGTATTAAAGTACGAACTTTGGCAGATGTACCGTAGACATTCTTACTTAATTTAAAAACAATTGCTTCTTGAGTCCAGACAGGTAGACTGAAGCAGGCTTCGCATTTCCAGCCATTTTACTCATGTGAAGTGACTGTTACTGGCAGATTTCATCGGCTTACGTTATAACTGGCAAGCTATCTAAGCTAACGCCGCTGCGCAAGTTGGTTGAACACTCAATCTCTCGCTGACTTTGTTGCTTCAAAACAAGAATCCTGTGAATGGTTTCAGTAAGTAAGTAACATGGCGAAAGAGTTGCATATCTGGGCCAGAAAGTAATCATTCTCACCAACTAATGATGTGTTATTAGGAAAACACCTGCCCCACTCTGCCTCTGATTGGTTAAGCTAATATTCTTTTGCTAAATGAGTTACTTAAGCTAACGGCGGTGCTGATGAAGCGGGTTGTGGACTGTCGCAGCTTGATTTCTGGGCGGCAATATATTCACCTTAGCTTAGAGCACGGAGTGACTGTAATGCAAGATAAGATGCAAGATCGGACAGTTATTTTGTTCTAACATAACCCTGTGTGGCTGGTTAGCTTACATAATACTCGTTGAATTAACTGTATAATTTCACAACATTACAAAAGAAAATGCACTCATAATGAGGCATAATCCATGTGTATGGAATGTGACAAATGCACTTACTGTAAGTCGCTTTGGACAAAAGTGTCTGCTAAATGCCCCAAATGTAAATGTAATGTAATGTGGTGTGTTTTAGGTTTTGGAAAGGCTAGAATAAATGGCGCCACTAGAGTTACCAGTGCTCGGCTATTGGAGGACGCGTTTACCTAATGGGCAAAGTTCATTTCATCTTCTGCAGGTATAGCTAAACTTGAACGCACAGAACTGTAACTAACTTTGGTTTATTTATGAATGTTCCCTCCACATTAGCCTCCCTTACCCATCTTGATAAACACCGGTATTTGAATGTCATTTCAGCTTAAAAATCTCATTACCACTGTGTTACTACATGCTACACAAACAAAGTCAACCGTGAAAAAGTAACCAGGAAATCCATCTCTGCCTGTCTAAGATCACGCCGCTATCTATTTGTTTATCCCTCAGAATGCATCAGCAAACCAAATTAAAGCTCATATCTTTGTGCTCCAGGCTCCCCAATATTATTTCCAATCAGGAAGAGAATTATTCAGCGATGTGTGACTAGCGATCTGTTATATTTGTTAATGGTGAGGCTGCATTACCAGCATGGGAGGGTACAGTAAGGACAAGATTAAATATTAATTGGGTTGTTATTTATACTACGTATTCATATTTATTTCACCTGCTGAAACGCGCGCAAGCCGTGCTTGGCAAGTGCCCCTTCGTTTTTTTTCTGCTCTGCAACTGTCAAGCCTATAAATATCTGCATTTTCAGTCAGAACAGATAAGCATTTTAAAGTTCAGGCTATTAATTTAAGTTTTAGACTGTCTCGTAAGGAGGCATTACAAGCGAGACGCAGTACGTGATCCGCGGCTGCTGCTTGTGCCTCTGCTATCATTCATATCGGATTCAAAAGGAGCAGCTGACACTGAAACCAGCTGCTTGTTGCACCTGCTGTGCATTCAGTGATAGACGAGGGTCAAGTCTTGTACATTTGACACTCAAATGGGTCTTTTTTTAGCTGCGCTCAGGAGGTTTTATGCTTGATATATCAGTTCAGAAAAAAATGATAAGTTGTCCTGTGTCTATGTTACTGTATCTTCCCTTTGAGACCTCCAGAAATCCCCTCTGTAATTTGCAAAACCTTTTTACTCCTAGGTGTAAAGAAACTATTCAGGTCCATACAGGCTACCATACAGAGGATACAGAGGTCATGTCCTTTGGCATTATCTTAAGCAATCTGAAATCCCCACATATGATACATGCTTCTGATGTTTACGTCAGACTAAACACCTTAAAGTACAACTGTTTTTGATAGGACTGTACCCATTGTCAGTGTACTTAAGCTTCTATTGAGGTTTTCAGATGAAGCTTCGTATTTCATGACATCCCTAATTCAAATAAAGTGAATTTGTTACTCTTTTTATATCGAAAGAACTCTCTTGAATGAATGTAACTGCACCAAACTGGTAATACCTACGACCGTTCTATAGTCATTGGTGTAGATGTGATGACGTCCGATGGATTTGTTTCTTGTTGGCCAATAAACCCATTAAAACCAAGAAAACAAAAAATGTCTCCCTTACTACAGCTTTATAATCCCGTTCTATAAAAGGACTCTCAAAGAAACTACTTTAAACAAGGAGCTTCCGTCACCTACTGACCCCGTGGTTTTTTTAGTTTTCGCTATCATTAACAAGTGTCAGTGTCCTGCGTGGATATCGACTGCAGGTCCATTAATTCTGGCACATTCTTATTATTCCCTCTTCTCTTCATCTCAAGCTCATCTTTCAGTGCCTTTAAAGTCAGTAGGTCTCTTTTCATCTGCAAATGCCAACGTGAGGCGTATTGTCACCGGCTGTTCTTTTCTCCCCGCGCTCTCTCCCATCACATCTCTTCCTCTGTCTGTCACCGCGCAGCTTTCGACAGGCTGCCGAGCCAGAATTATACATCGGGTCAGGACTAATGAGTGGGTTTGGAGAGTTTTCCCATATTTATCACGGTGAACCTGCTGATCCCCTGCCTCTCCCAACTCCTCTCTTATTCGGTTTGTTGTCTCGAGTTTTTCGAAGGATTTCGAAAGCTACGTTAGCTCTCACCTAGACTGCCACAGACTCAAACTGACACCCAGACTATAAACTTTCCGTTTAATATCACAGCAAATGGAAGTTTGTACGTAGAAATAATGGGCATTCTGGAGACTCAGCTAACCTAAGACGAGTGAAGATGAGTGAACCTTTTTTCCTTTATTTGATTTATGTTCTGCTGTCGATCAAGTAGAATTTTTTAGAATAAAATGTTGTCTAATAATTAATAATTGATATTAAATTTGAGGTTTTCAGCCTCCTTATAGGAATTTTACTTACAGCCCAACCGATATATTGTTTAGCTGATAATATTACCTGATATTGGTCTGTATTAGATACATCGTGTTATCTGTGATGTGTGGATATGAAACCTTTAAAAGAGATCACAATGCAGAAAAAGATGCTTGGGGTGATTTATAATGATTGAACTTCCAGTGAGGTTTCTGTTTCAATGCACTGATGTCACACAGTTTGTTAATGGTGCAATATGTAAGAATTGGCAAACGGTGCCTTTAGTTGGCGGGATTTTACTCGAGCCACCGCTAACTGCTGCTAACTGTAGCTGCCATTAGCTAGTTAACTCATTAAGCCATGCAGCTAACGGCCCAGATTTGGAGTCCAGGGCACCGTGGAAGTGTTGATGTCAATGCTAGCACAGGAACTTTGGACCAGGACAGGCCGGGGCTAGCTGGTTAGCATGCTAAGGTTAGAAGATATCACCACAACAAAATACTTAGATGTCATAATGTCACAACCTTTATTTATTCACATTCTGCTGATCATTTGACTTATTTATGATTGCTTTCATCAAAAATCTTACATATTGCACCATTAAACTGTAAAATATTCTGGCTCCAGTGTCTTTGTCAAAAGTGTTGGGTTACCACAATCGAAGGATGTTTATTGGCCAATATAACGATATTGGAATTATTTCACTTCCTAATATCAGTATCAGCCCCAAAGGTTTGTCGTATAGTGTGGGCTCTAATTTTACTGTTACTTTTTTTTCTTAAAGTGGATAAACCCAATAAAAATGGACGATTCAGTTCCTTTTCCAGTTGCCAGTGGCAGTAGTTTGCCTTTCTGTTTTTCTTTTTCTAGTATGTCATGTTCAAGGTCGTGAACGTGCCAGGAAACAGGAAACAGGAGAAAGAAACTTGGAGGCTAGTGACAATATTGCGGCATTTACTTTTCAACATATTCTTTGTTGACCTGAACAGTCAAACTCAACAGTGACTGAACGATTTTCTGCTCAAGCGTCAACGTCTGGAACTTCAAGGTGCAT
This sequence comes from Sparus aurata, assembly GCF_900880675.1. Taxonomy (NCBI): domain Eukaryota; kingdom Metazoa; phylum Chordata; class Actinopteri; order Spariformes; family Sparidae; genus Sparus; species Sparus aurata. The sequence continues at coordinate 10,651,090 of NC_044206.1, forward strand.
CACAGCATCCCACCAGAACAGGGGCCAAAATAAGTGCGTCTGTCCGGATGTCAACTTTCCATCGCTGCCAGTCAGACCTGGAGCTGATGAATACCTGGGACGACTGCAGAGTCATTTGACCCACAATACAAATTGTTGTCTTTCCCATTGAAGAAAAAAAGACCTTGATTTTATTGGGTTCGAGAGTTTTTGGCCCAATATGAAGACAGTATAAATGTCTCTGCCCCACTAGGTAATCCCTATAAACCCCCTCTCCCCCCTTAAATGAATCACGCGAGTGACTTTTACTAGCAGTCATATGAAAGAAACCATCATTGACTTTCAGTTACTAAATATGGATATGGGAACTGGCCCTTTATGGAAATCTTGTAAAACTTTTCACCGGGGGCAGCGAAATGAGATTTGCTCTACAAGTGAACATGGTTTCCTGCAATTGTCAGGTAATGGAGGATATATCCCTCCGCGTCTCGGGCAGACAAAGAGATTTGCTTTCACTGAAAATCTTTCCGACCTTGTTCCAAACCCATTTGGAGGTGTAAATTCACCGCGCTTCACTCTCAGAAGTCAAATTTACCCCAACTCCCTTGATAATTTCCCTCTGATCCATTACCCAGCATGCCGCTGCGTTGTGCTGTTTGTAGCTACAGTGCAGCTGTGCCTGCTGCAAAACATACAATCAACCAGAGGCGGACCTAACAGACGCAGAAGAATTTATTTGGTAAACAGGGCTTTATTTGATTTCCTGTTGTGCTGCGGCGTACGGTAGTCGAAAAACGATATTCTGTTCATTAGTTTGTGTGCATTAGCAAAGGAAGCTAATGGTTTATGCATACGAGGCCAACAGCGAAGGGCCTGGATGATTTAGGATGATGCTCATTTTATGGAAATCAAAGCAAGAAACAAGAATAGTTCTGGTTGTGGAGCCGCTTCCCCTCCTCCTGGTTTTCTATCCCGCAGTTGTCTGTCAAGACAATTCCTCCCTCTCCCTCGCCGTCCTTTCTTCTTCGATCTTTCTCTTGCACCTTCCCTCCATCCCCTTCTCTTGTTGCTGTCAGAACACATTAGGACATTGCTAACGAGTGACTTAAATTAGGATCCCCTGCAGTCCCATCCAGGTGTGGGTAATGAGGTGGGAAGACAGGAGATTGGGGCTCCTCCTCCGTTCCTTCAGTCTTTCGGTCGGTACGAGCAGCACATCAAAATATTCCCCTGCGCGTCTTGAGGTGAATGAGGTTAAATGCTGCTAATGTGACAGACGGGATCAGCTTTAAAAAAGTGAGAGACACCCATTTATGCAGACGAGCCTCTAAACAACACAACACCGACGCCGCTTGATTCGTGACAACGGTTGTTTGTTATGAACTGCGGGAGGATTTATGAAAAGTAGCAGGGAAACACGCTAACGCAGACAAGCCTAATGATATGGAAATTGAAGTCGTAAGTTCGTGAAATGCAGTCGGGAGCTCTCCTCTCAAGGCCATCAGTTAGATCTGAGCTCCGTCGGCTGATGGGCTGTGATCTGTTATCGTCCCTGTGGCCTGGCCTCTCACAGACAGGCTAAATAGGTGGTCTCCCTCCACTGGAGGTGGAAATGAATCTGGCCTCAGATCCCTGCTCCTTTCTGCTCCCTCTAACACCCTGCTTGTCTACCCTTCTACCTATCTAGGCCATCTCACTTCGTTTGACGTGACAGGTGCGAGGAGCAGATATGTATGCGTGTGTGTGTGTGTGTGTGTGTGCGTGTGCGTGTGTGTCTGTGAGCCTCAACTTTCCCAAACTACAGAATGATCAATTGCAGCACGGTTTTATTGAAACCAATTACCTTCGATTCTTTCTCCAGCTGATTTGATGCTCTGAAGCATCGCAGAGTCAGCTAAACACTCAGGGACTCGCATTTCTCCTGCTCTTCATCACTGTCCATCAAGCCAGCCGCGACTTATCAGGATCAACGGAGGGCCTTGACAGAGTGACACAGTCACAAATGATGGCCATCTGCCTTGCATGAAAGTTTTGAGAAAAACTAATCTGATTACCATCGCTCCCCGCTGCCTCAGCATGTTTCGGGAGATTTCACTGTTTGAGTTACAGGGGGGAAGCAGAGGCACGGACCTGGACTTTCCATATATACATGTAATAAGGTTCACCGGTTGTCTTGTCTGTCTGCCGGGTTGTTAAGCTGTCACTCCCGACATATACACGGCCTTCTCCTCTCAGCCTCTGCACTCTTTTATTAAAGCTTTTTTTTCGGGAGGACTGCCGTGTGAGGATAATAATGTTAAGTCAACTCGCTGGGTAACGCTCACAATAATGCAGGTGTTTGGCAGCCGAGAACAAGTCCTGGATCAGTGGGAATCTGCTGAGAATGGCCAAAATTAAACTGCCACTCAAACGCAAAACAAATAAAGACTGGATTAAATATTAATTGAACTGTGTAGTTCACTGAAGAACAGTTTCTTTTCATCACTTCTCCCAGAGTGCCTCATCTACTTTTATTATTTGGCGACTTGCAGCGGATCCCAGAATGAGCCACCAGTCGAATGTGCATTTAAATGAAGCTTGTTAGCCTCCCTACGCACCTGGATACCTCGGTGTCTTATTATTGTTGAACCTCAGAATTGCTGAATGTTAATATAACATGGTGAGTCTGGGAGGAACCCCCTGAAGCACAAATCTGGATGACCATAACTTTAATGCTAACAAACTCCAGTGAACTTTTTTCTATCATATAATCTGTGTTCAGCATGTTGTCAGTCAGCTGGGGCCAGGAGTCAATTAGCTTAGCTTAGCATAAAAGACTTGAGGCAGAGGGGAAAACAGCTGGCCAGTTTTTTTGCCAAAGTTCTAGGTAAGGTGTATGATAGCCTGAAGCACCAGATGGTTTTTTGCACAGAACCATCTGGCAAGTCATCCTTGGAAACTGCTTGGACAAAGGCAGGCACCTCAAAAGATATAATCAACTACCACCAACAAAGTAGTTCGTAAATCAAACTCTCACTCAAAAAATATTCCCCAAAGAGGAAAGCCGTCTTGGTCTTTGCTATTATTTAAATGCGAACAGATATTGGTGTTTTCAAGTTAACAGTTGCTTCTCTTATTGATCTTCACACATAGACCACGTTCACAGCGACCAGAAGTTCCTCACAGGGCGCTGATTCATCCAGCCCCAAGTCGCTCCTGTAGTGCTGGTCGGCACCTTGTATGCCAGCCAACGCCATAAGTGTATGAATGTATGAATTACTGTAAGTTGCTTTGGACAAATGTGCTACATGCCCTAAATCTAAATGTAAATCATCTTGCAAAGCCAAGCTGCCTTACGAGGTAAGATATGATTCCCCTTGCCAGAGGCTAAAGTCACACGGCAGCAATTTTCCTCTGACGTCTCGCTCAGGGAAGCCCCAAATGTACTGCTGTGTTCCAAGTTTTATAAATCTGACAAATAGTTTTTTAATTTAATTGCTTCCTGACTAGCTTAGTGACTTTGCCATTTAATGTGGGACATCAATCACATAACATGAAACAACAAGCAAAATTGCTAGCATTTGCTGTTGTGCTAAACTCAAAATGTTGATGTTTTATATCAAGTGCTACGACTGACGCGAGCCAAATGTATGACTGATCAGTATGTCCTCTTCCCATATGACTGGAAGCACAGACATGGACACGAGCCTCCCGTCCTGTCCAACACAAGACAAAACAGATAGACTCTAGGGGTGGCTTAACCAGTCAGATACAGGGGTGTTAGATTCAAGTTTCTTTCATTCATATTTTCTTTTGTGTTCTATAAAAGCATTATAAGTGTTGGCAGTCATGTTTTTACATTTTTTTTTATTTGAATAGAGTCAGGCAGGCTCATTGTTTCCACCTTCTACTAGGCTAACTGGCTCCAGCCTACATATACTTCAGAGAGTGTATGATCTTCTCAACCATCTTACAGTACAACAAATAAATACGGTACATCTATGTCTGTATGTAGATTGTTACTATCAACCCCCAAAAAATTCTTTAGTAGTTATTATTTTAGTAGTTATTTTATGATTTGGCATTAAAATGCTCATAACGGACTTACTATTCACAACTATCCACAGGAAGTGATGCCACAAAAGATACCTATTGTGACGTGTGAGTACCAGGAAGAACAATAAATGGTCATGTGGTTTTTCGGAGGGTTGGAGAAATCTCTCTCACATAGCTGTGATCTCCGCAGTCAAACACGGAGTTCGATGATCTGCGTTGACAAAATAAATGTGACAAATTTCAACGTGATCCATCACACACTTCAGGACGCGCTGTCTTGCCAGAGTCTCAGTGGAAGCTTGTTGGACAGATTGGATGAGCTCCAGCACGGTGTTGTGTACTAGATTGGTCCCCGGTAGCACCTGCTGCTTTGTCTCCACTTTAAACAGCTTCCGTCTTCGTAGCTGGCTCCCTTCCTGACACAAAACTCCCCGCTGGAAAAGGGAGAAGTGAATTGGTGTCTGCCTCCCTCTCAGGTACATCCTTCAACCCCCCCCCCCCCTCCCCACCTTCTCCTCCCCTCTCCTCCCTCCTCCTCCACTCTCTCCTGCAATCCGCTGCCCACTCAAGCAGCTGTCAAGGTGAGGCGGTTTTACATGGTGAGGCTCCAATGCCCTTGTCCAATTTCACTTTGGAGTGAAGCTGGGCTGAACATGCCAATCCTGATATTACCAAACAAATTAAATCACGCGGTTGGGCGCAGAGGAGAGGGAGAGTGCTGAGGATGCTGCATGGGATGGATGGGTGGAGAGAGGGGAGGGAGGGAGGGAGAGGGAACAGTTGTCAACCTGGCTGAGCAGCTCTCTGCCCGGTCTGATCAGGACATCCTAGGAGGAGAATCGTTAATTGGCTCGGGATGGTAGGGGAGCGCTGGTGGTAGACGGCTTTGTTGCTGCTGGCCATGTCCATGAAAAAGCCATGATGGAGAGCAATTAAAGGCCTTATTAGTGATGAAGCAGCCACAAGCGCTGCAGGCGAAGTACGAACCCCACCAGTCACGCTGAAAGAAAAACATCCACCTGATTTATGTTATGTAATTTAGTATTTCTGGCCATGGCATGTTATTTGGTTGTGCGTTCTTCTCGTTCCAGTGGATCGGGCCAAACATTGGTGACGTGACATGTTTAGTAACAGCCACGCTAACATACCCACAGTGACAATGCCAACGTGCAGATGTGCAGGTTCAATGTTTACCATGCTAACTATCTTAGTTTAGCATGTTAGCATGCTTAAATGTGCTAATTAGTGGCAAACAAAAGTACCGGACAGATGAAAATGTTAGATAAAAAGGGAACGACTCACTTTGTGGGACCTGAATGAGAACATATGATTTCGTGGCAATCTACTCCATAGTTGTTGAGAAATGTGTGCGAAACCTTCAGTAGATAACTTATAGGGCTAGGGGTCTGCCTGTTAAGACAAAACAAGATTATTTTACCTTGTGGTGTGTGTTACTTTAAGATTTAAAAACTGGATTTATCTTCACTCCTGTTTATCAACCCGACTGAAGCAGCGATCCACGGAGGGGACAGAAAAGAGGAGAAAAGAAAAGGGAAGGGGACAAAGATGAGAAAGGACCAGAGTCTCTGGTGAGTGCTGAATTGATTGAGAGTTGACCGGCATTCACACATACAGACAAACGCCGCCTTGGTGCCTGTCGTCGCTTGCTAGCATTAGCACGGCTATGGTGAGGTCAAACTCACAATGTTGGTAGTGGAGGCACCATTAAACAACCACTGTTGCTGATAAAAATCTATCTTCTGTAACTCAGGCACAGATGAGGTAATGTTTTAATGTTTCATTCACATTAAGTTTGTCTCATTCGCTGACTTCCCTGTCCCAGAAGCAGCAATGGGCGACAAAATGAAATGCACTGTTACCTTGAGTAACATTTTGGATAATGCTAAACAAAAGTTTAGTTGTTTTTGGACATTTTAATGCAAAATTCCTACATATTATATCTTTTTTTGTGTGTAAAACAAAAATGTCAACCTCTTCGGCACTGGATGAAAAGTCAGGGGATCGCTGAGGTCATTAGGGTCAACCCTCCTGGGACAATGAATGTAACTGTTGAGATATTTCCATCTGGAACAAAGTGATGGACCAAAAGAGTTTCTAGTGTGGCTAATGGCAACTGCTCATATTAAACGTATCCGTGGTGCAAGGCAACGTTTGGCATTACTGCCTCATAATCATACAGTGGAGACGTTAACCTGCCAACAGTAAATCATGCAGGGAGAAATCCATTACGCCGGAAACAGAGCTGCCAATTTCCTCACCAACAGTGTTCTCAATTGAGCGCAGCAGAACTTCCTGACTCCAGTCCTGCTGCTTTGCATTTGACACGTCTAATAAGGGAAGATTTAGACCAGGGACTTCAGGTGCATGCCGCAACTTGGAGGAGTGAAATTGAGAAACAGCAGTATCAGGCAAGTCAGGGTACATTTTAAATAATAAGCGCAACTAAACTTTTTTCATTGAAAAACATGTTTTTTTTTTGCTCGTGCTGCCTATCATCGTCACCGCTGCTTCTGCCATCTCTATTAAAAACACAGCTCAGTGCAACAGGTTCAGGTGGGTTCAGTGGGGGTTGGGGGCGTTGTGGAGAGGTGGGGAGCTTCAGAGGAAGCAGATAAGGCAGTCTGGGGGAATTTCATTGCACCAAAAAGTATATTACAACACTTCATCACAAAATAACTCCTGGAGTGGATTGATCACAGCGTTATCAGCGGGTGGAATTTTCTTCAAATAAAACTGGTTTCGCTGACTTATTCCTGCTGGCAAGTATGATATATTTTCTGTAATACTTTTCCACTTTTCTCAAAAAAAGCTGTGAAATGTATCTCATCACCTGGGAAAGATACCTGGGTAATTCTTCTTAAGGCTGATGCTGGAGAACCTGTGTGAAAAGTGCCCACTGAGTGAGGTTTTATTACAACACCACTCATCGTTACACATAAAAAGCTAACGGGGAAAATATGAAGTGAGCGTGGCCGTGAGTCAGATATGAGCTTGTAGGAGACGGACGTGTCTTTGGATTTTCACTTCATAAAACTGATGACTGAATGATGCTAAAACTATAAATGACTTGTTATTTATAGTGTTTATCAAAAAGAGGGACATTTACTGGCTACTCAAATTATAACAGCAGCACTTGAGTCAGACGTATTACGTAATCAACCCTTAACTGTGCTGCATCATGTAGTCAAAGGAGACTTGGAGGAGTTAAAAAACATAATGCTGCTGCTTCATCTCTATTACTTGTAAGGCCATGATGTATTTACACTATTTAAAGGTCCCATATAATAGTTATTTTCAGGTTCATAATTTTATTTTGGATGTCTATTAGAAAACATTTACATGCTTTCAAGTCAAGTCAAAAAAACATATTTGTTCTCATGCTATCCATCTCTGCAGCACCTCTATTTCTCTCTCTTTAAGGCCCCCCCTCCCGAAAAAAGCCCAGTCTCAGCTGATTGGTCAGTTCTCACAGGCCTGAGCAAGCACCGTCCACCATGTAGTAACAAAGCAGGGTTGGGCGTGGCTGACTGTGGTGACATCACAACCAGCCTTGGTACAGAACGCAGGTAGTAAGAAGCAGGTAAGTTCATTCTCCAACCTTCTGCAGCATCTGAAAATGCATGAAATTGAAGGATTTTGTAAACTTTGTGTACTTTGAATCCAAACCAGCCCATACTGAGTCCAGAAGACACTCCAGGCTGAAACACTGTGAGATTGTCTTCTGTCAGACCTCCTTGTTCATTTAAATCCACAAATCCATCATTGGAAATTGGCTTGCTGGAGACAGGTTGGAGAGCTTCCTTGTTGTCTTCACGCAGCAACATTGACCACAGCACAGCACATTTCCAGATACGTAGCGCCTAATCGATGTGAGCAGGAAAGGTTCACACCAAGCCCTACCGCACAGGAATCGATTTCTGAAGCCCTGTGATGTTCTAAATACTGTTTGACATCAGGAATCGTGTGAACAGCACTCAGCCGGCCACTCGCGCGATTAGCACAAGGTTTGATTCAAGGTGGAAAAAGGCTTAAGAAAAAGAACCGGTGGACGGCGTTACATGAGGCGCCTTTGAAGGAACAACTGCAGAGCTAAGCAAGACTCATTTTTTAGCACTGCTACAAGTCAGACGGTCCTAAAAACAGAAATCAGGTCATTCATATTTCATGTATTCCTGTTCGAGTCGGTGCTGTTAGCTCACTTTAATGTTGTTCTGTTGCAAAGCTGGAGTCTAACCTTCTCCGTTCGCCTGCAACCTAACACTTCAACACATGTTCGACTGCAGGATGGTCTCATCTCACTAAACACAAAGGTACAGTATAATGTGCTGCAAATATTTTTGAAGCATGTACAGCAAGCTTGGCTACAAAACTATGGACATGCGCTCCGTGTTGAAGTGTGCCACTGTGAAATACCCTTAACCAGCACTTCGTGCACACTTACACTAATACCACTTCAGCATGGTATTCAGTGCCAAGAGTACTTAATTAATCATGCTCCGCTGCTCCACTCCAGTACTGCTGATGTTGCCAACCGGCAATAAACCACAATGAAGAACAATGTTGTAATTGTTGTCGTTTTTATCCTCAGCTCAGTTCAATCATATGGTGAAACCATCGACTCCCCTTCCATTTTGTTTCCTTTGACAATGTTTTCAATGTTCCTGGGCTTTTGTTTTTTCTGATCCTGGCGGCCCCTGTGGACAGAGGCGGTATGTGCCACGCCGACCCCTGTTGCAAAGATCTTGATCTGGCTAGCATGTGCGTTCGTTTTCGGAAACAAGCGAAAGGTGTAGCACAAGCTATTTTGAGTAGCTGACTACTGTTCAGCCGTTTGCGGGATGCATTGTGACGAGGTAATGCATCTGTGGGTATGTAAGATTAATGACTGCAGTATGACAATGGCCAAACAAAATCTTCTTTGTTTTAGCAACATTACACCTATCTTTACGGTGGCCCTGAAGGTCAAAACGCAATTTTCACAAGCACAAACAAGAACACTGTCATACCACTTCTGTAATCTGGAATGTTGTGTATTGACCTTCAAGGACACCGTAAGTCGTCCATATAGTATCCGGCTGATGGATAAGAAGAAGCTAAAGCAAGAAACCCGTTAGCTTAGCTTTGCTCAGCTTGGCATTAAGGCATGTGAGAGCTGACCAATCAGAGGGACACTGACTGGGAACTCAGGAGGGGGGCCTTAAAGAGACAGGAACTGAAACAGATCTTTTCAGGGCAGAGCTGGACAGTGTGAGAAGACAGATGTGTTTTTTGAGCATTAATACATATAAGCCTTCTCTAGTAGTAAACAAAAAATACAATTATGGAACTGAAAATATGCCATATTATGTCTCCTTTAAGTTATTTTAATTTTTTACAGAAAATCAGTCTTTCTCAGTAAAAAAAAAACAAAACAGACTGTGTTGATTTGAACCGCGTATCAAGTCATTTAAAGTTTTGAAAACAGCGCTGTCCTTCTGTACGAAGTGTATAAACACATATTTTAATCAGCGTGTGAGATGCTGATGTGCTGCCACATCACTCTCGCCAAGGAAAGAAAAGAAAAAAAAGGAGTGACTTTGATTGCTTCCCATACTGCTGTGTACAGCTTGGGCAATTAAAATCATAATGGCAGATTTTAGACACCAAACTAATGAGCTCAACTCCTCTGAGTGGAAATGCCATTAGAAGTCCTAATGGAGCTCCTTCACTGAGTAACAAAACAAAATCCTCAGCCGCTAGATATGAGCTGCGCTGCTTCACAGACTAGAGATCAACTCACAATCGTATTTGATTAATACTGTTTGTTTACATGAAAATACAAAGAAGCGTCTCCCCCTACTGCGCTACGGAGCCTGATACATTGTGATATATAATTGGGTGCTGGCTGTGAGAACAGAAAAGGAGTCCGTGGCATTCTGCTCTTGAATGATGAATTGTGTGAAAGAAAAGGAAAGAAGTGGATAAGCCGGCCGGGTGAAGTTCTTCTCCACCTCTGTTCTCTTTACGCTCACGACTGCACTTGCGCGTCTACTGTAAGTTCTTATTACACTGTATCCAAATGCGCCTCTTGAGGAAAATGACAGCTTAGTTGCCACATAAAGCAAACAGACAGCTTCTGAAAAAGTCTCCTCCTTTAAGCCTTTCCTCCCCTGCCTCTTCCTCCCCCCTCAGCGTGGATGAGGATCATTGGAGGGGGAAGATTTCATCATCTGGCCCTGCCAGGATCTATTCCTGCTTTGGTGTGTCCTCTGAGATCTCTGCTCTGTGCCAGGGCTGATGATGATCCAGGCTCTACACCTCCACTCCCACCGGAGCACATCAATCACCTCCACTCCTCTCACCCCACTAGAGAGGGCGGGAGGGAGGGAGATGTGGGGGTGGGGTGGTGAAGCCTTCGCCTCAACTTCACTCACATTGGGCAGAGAGAAAGGGAAAGAATGGGAGGGGAGCTGGAGGTGGGGTCGCTGCAGCCGACACCTCTGCTCCTGTGATATCTGTCTACAGTCACAGGATGCCAAGAGGCGACCCCAGTAGGAGAGCTGTGACACATCTCTGGGGGAGAGCGTGTGTGTGTGTGTGTGTGTGTGTGTGTGTGCGTGCTGCTGTTGTGGATTTCTTATTTCATCTAATCTCCCTCACATCGGAACAGACACCTGGGGCGTGAAATGGATGTCTTTCCCAATAGAGGGCACCCAGAACTTCAGACACAATCATTTCAAAAAGACACCTGAACAAAACACACCGGACGATCATGTGTCGTTTCTGGAGAGGCACTGGTTCCAGGTCAAGAGGTCAGCCCCGACTTCTACTGATACCAGCGTGACTCCGCAGGGGAAGAGATGCATCGGGGAGCAAGCTGCTCAGCCGAGTCAGTAAAATTATCATGTTGGGAGACATCGGAAATGAGGAATTATTCAGCCGAAAGGGCACAAATGCCTTTTCATTCACTTTGTTTCAGTTAACGTCAGTGAGCAGTACAGTTAGAAGAGGCTGCTGTGAAGGTATGGTTTGTAGGTGAGCACTATATTTGGGGCCAGGTGCAGGATTACAGGTTCATTAAAGGGAAAGTTGAGAGTATTAACACACTGAATTAAAGCTTCAAAAACGTAATCAGCCTTTAAAAAGCTAATGTTTTAAGCCCCATCCATCTGTCTGTTAGTCCAACACTTTGGTCAAGGATGAAATATCTCAGCAACTACTGGAAGGATTGTCAAGTTTCTTTTTTTACGGACGTTCATGGTCCCCGGATGATGACTCTTGATTAGTCTGAGGATCCTGGCTTTTCCTCTCGCTATTCTATGAGGTTAGCATTTGTTGTTTATAAGTGAAACATCGACAGCTACTGGATGGATTGCTATGAAATTTGGTCGACATTCATGCTCTCCAGATGATCAATCCTGATGACTCGATTGCTTACCCAAATGACTACAAAACTGATTGCACTATTAGCCTCAGCTGTACCTCTCCTATCAAAGCGTCTAACAGTATCAAAAGGTAATGTAAGCCTGGAAGTTGTTGAATGTCAACATTAGACAACAGCTAACGGTGGCATTCAACGATTTCCTGGCTCATGGATGACCAGATGTTGTTACACATTGAAATATGCCCCCCGACGTGTCAAACCATTGTCTGTACAGTCACCAATCCATTGAGAAGCTGTGAAATGATGACAGTTTGGCAATTTTGTTCCTACAACTTGCAACCTGGAGCGTACAACATTTGAGCTTCCCACCCTGAAAGTGACATCAGAAGAAATTGGACGGCGTGTGAATATGGTCTCAAACAAAACTAACATGGTAAACTGGATAATTTGGATAATTCGTGATGTAACTGCAGGGTGACCTCACCATGACCTCAAGAGGATGCCATCAAATTTCGGCATTTAATTTATTGCTTTGTCATGCTCGCCTTTTGAGTAATGAAAAACTGTTTGTGTGTTTGTGCGTGTCTCCTCTTTATCTCTTTGGGTTTGTACTCATGAACACGGAGGATTATCTTACAATGACGTCCGCACATGAATAGATGTTGTAAACTGACATGACTCACCTTTCCAGGAAGCCGGACAGCTTGAATTCGCTTCTAAACATTTCCCTGAGTGAAGGGAGACGGAAACAACAATCTGACAAGTATTAGTTTCTTTGACGCACACAGTTTAGCAGCTAATAAAAACACCGCTCTGAAATGTAGAAGCTTACCAGGAGGGCAAATATTGGAAAAGTAGTAGATAATTAATGAAGCGAGGAGGTTGGTGTCAGAAACTGGCAGCTGCTGAGAACTTTCTTGTGTGGCACGGAGAGAAAAGAGAAATGTTAGAGACGGTGTGTAAACATGTTGAGAGGCAGAGAGGCTGCGTACGCGGATTGTATAGAGGCAAACAGAGATATAACCTTTGTTTATGAATGCAGGCGGGCCGGCTGACAGTGTGTATAAGTCAAGCGAGGCCGGCCCACTCTGAGATCTGCTGGCACGCATTAATCAAGCACCAGGGGGAGGAAGGGAACGCCTCAACACACCTCCGCAGTACTCTCTAACCAGAGGGAGGGAATGACCACAAGGTTATTGTACCTCCACGAGACGGAGCGCTGCTTTGATTCGACACTGCTGCGCTGGAATGCCTGCTCCATAAATGTCTACTAACTGTGAACTGCAAGGATGACGGCAGTAGACTTTTTTTTAACGTCAGAGAGCGGTTCATCTGGAGTCATTTCACAGCATGAGTTATCACCGCAATAATATCCAAGAGTACGTCCTTCAGGGTGATTATAGCTGTGACAGTGATGCAGTAGATGTGAGGCACAGATGGAGATTACTGGTTATAATCGCTGTTTTATAACGTAAAGAAAAAAAAAAAGACTCATAAAGAAAACTAATGGAAGATTTACTTCATGGTAATTGTGAGCAAAGCTGAAGCTCATTTTTGAGATTCATTGGTTGAAACCGAGTAAAAGACCCAGCGGGGGGTTACCGCAAAAGAGCCAACACAGCGTCTGTATTAAAAAAAAGAGCATTTTATTAAAACAAAATGCTTATTTACAAAGCAAGAGATAACACTTCTGTTGAAAAAGGCGTTGTACCTTTACAAAAAGGCGAGGAATATGAATACACAGCCAGCTCGGGAATGAAACATTTGCATCACAGCTGCTATAGCTTATTACACTGTCCAATCGCCCAGTAGTTTTACTATGTTACATTACAACAAGACTGATGCAAAAAAACACATGTGAAGTAAAATGGCTTTTTGGAAAAGTCAGACATGGTGACACAGTTCCTCATTCAGCAGGGATACAAAAGAAGCTACACATTTTTCTGTTTAAATACACATTCAGGACAAAGGGCTGTTTCAGAAGAAAAAAAAAAAAATCAAAGTAGAGATTGTAAGCTCTTGATGCAACACGGACGCAGCTAAAGCCAACAACAGAAGATTTTCCCCACCTCTTAAATAAAAAAAACTAAAACAAAGCAAAAAAACGTTCAGCTTGAGTGAGGGACTCATTATGGTACCGACAGAAACATTTGCACTATCTCCTTGTCATACTGAAGACAGGGCAAGTGGCGTGTCACATAGAGTCCCTATTGTGTAGTTACAAAAATAAATATAAGTCGAAGGAGAGATTTTCATAAAAAGATTCATCAGTCCAGATGGAACTACTGGCGAGCCCTGTTCACACCACTGGTGTGACAGCCAGGGCCTTTGTTTTAACTTGATTCCCACTTCCTTGATTACCGGAGTTACAGTGAAGAGTGTGTTTGTCAGACAAGTAGTAAAAGTAACATCTTTTCTTGCCATGCCTCATCTTATCCCTCTCATTCTCTACTGGTTCCTCAGAGCCAGGGGTGCCAGGCAGGGTCCATGCGGCACAGATTGTCCAGGCTGTTTGCTGCAGCCACCAGGGTGTTGACTTTACTCTCCCCTCCCTCGAACTGAGCCAGGTTATGGAGGCGGGTCATAATGGCCGTGACAGCCTTCTGGACCAGTGACACCAACTGCTGGGAGTCCATGTTCTCTGGTTGGCCGGCGGGGGACAGAGGCATGGAGGTGTCCTCCTGGGTCTTCTTGTGCCAGGCGATGATTTCGTCTCGAAGGACTGCCTTCAGGATGCCGTCCACCTATCAGATACAGAGGAAATGAGGACATGTAAGAATTAACGGTGTAGATGCATGTACAATAAAACATCCTGATGACAGCAAAAGTCTGGGGATTTTTTTTTTAAACTTAATTTATTCACTTAATTCTTTAACTTGCAATTAATTTTGACCACAAGAAAATGATTCCCATAACAAGCAGGAAACTTGAGGTAAGTTTGAGCAAAATAAAGAAATAAAGTAAAAAAAGCTTTACTCTGGACCCCTCAGACAATTTAAATGTAGTATAATATCTAGTATAGTAAAATTAAGGATATGAAAATGTAAATAGGGGGATTATATTCCCCTTTTTACATTTTTATATCCTTAATTTTATTTTTGTACCCCTTTGTTTACCTCATTTAAATTGTATGTTTTACAATAGTGTGGATGGGATTTTGTCAAGATTTATCAAACTGCATTTCAGATTCTATTTTGTATAACTTGAAAAACTAATGAGAATACTTTTGGGGAAAAAGTTCCATTGACTGTTCCATTGAAAGCTTTCAATTTTTCTTTGACCAAAAACGGGGACAATGATCTCCCTCCACATCACTAAAGTTTCATACTTGGGTCACACGTTAACGACTGAAGACTGAAGACGGAAAGATATGGTTGAAGAGAGCTAAAAATAAATAATAATAATACAATTGCCTGTAAGTGGACCTTTAGTAAATATAGTTTATGGTCAAACTTTCATACTTCATACTACAAAATGATGTAGTACAAAAAATGACACAAAAAGCTCATATATCAACCTTTTCATAGCATTGTGCTCTGTAGCTTAGCTACCACATTACATCTTTTCATGAGACCGCTTGCTAATCCGATAACTACAACATCTATTTGAAGTTCTCAATTATGTGTCAAGGAATGCTATTTAAATGCACACAGTAGTCCAATGTTCTGGGTGGACCATTCTAAGCCATGTGTTGAAAGTGTGCATCATGGGAATGAGAGCAATGAAACATGATCAAACCTCAGTTTAAATGGAGTCAATTTCAAACATTCACATAAAACAAAGCTGCTAAGTCCAATTAAGGGTGTGTCAAATCATCCTCAGGGAAATCACTCGGTGTTGTTAAGAAACCATTATGGTGACACAGAACTGAAATACATAACCGACAAAACCATGACGGGGCCACAACACTAGTAATCATCACCTAACTAGGTACACACTGTTCCCTAGCCTTACCTAAAGTGTTTATCTGGTTTCAGGCTTCAATATATTTGAGTGAATGATTGTTATGTGTTTGTTGTGTTTTGCCGTTTTCCCTGGAAACGTCCATTTTCTCCAACCACAAGAAGCTGGCAGTTGGCCTTAACTGGTTCACATGGTGGAGTGTTTGTTTATTTGCATCTTAAGCACTCGTGCTCCGTCCACATCAGTCGGACTTAAAGCATGAGCCGGACCTATACATAGACACCACACGCCTGTCATTATGGCCCTGCTGCAGATACTTCACACAGCTGCTCCTGCTTTCATTGCATTGTTTTTGTTTGGTTGTGCCGTGGTGAACTTTCTCTCTGGGTAAATTTAAGTGCTAAGCAATATCTGGAGAATTCGGCAGGAGCATAAATTTGACAACAAACCACTGGCTCCTTGTGACAAAATTAAATATATCCTCACAGATGCTGTCTGCAGACTTGAACAAACTAAAACCCAACCAACACTCATGTCATTTGGGTCAAAATTTTTTAAATGTAGTTATTCTAATATTTAAATCAATATCTTCACAGTGTGATTTTTTACATGTCATGACAGTGTTTTGAAAAGGATGCAAAAGATCTGTTAAAGGGATATTCCAGTGTGAATTTAATCCATGGTCTAAATCATCGTGAAACTGTGTTAGACTCCCTCTCGAGAGATCAAGTTAGCAGACCGCTAATTTACGGAGTTTTATCAACCTCAGAAACGACCGCACGACAACAATACACTGCAGTAAATGGGTCCAAATATAAACCGCCACCAAAAAGCCACAAATAATGCTCAGAACAGCACCAAATTTCGTGCAGTCGTTTCTGAGGTTGATAAAACTCCGTAAATTAGCAGTCTGCTAACTTGATCTCTCGAGAGGGAGTGTAACACAGTTTCAGGGTGATTTAGACCATGGATTAAACTTACACCGGAATATCCCTTTAATTAAAGCTGCAATAACTAATTCTTTGTTATCTAAACGATTGTTGAAATCCAACATCTAGCTCCTCACATGAAATATCTGAACAGTATAGACCTCTGATCATATGCTATGTTCAATTCCTACATTCATTTGTAAAATAAAGCATTTTTATTCTGGTCTGTAGTTCATTTGAAAACACAAGTAGATCATAGTAATGTAACAATTTTCACAGCAGAAAAGTCACCTTGAAGTTGGGCTGTGCGAAGCATCGTGCCACGGCGATCATGGAGGCAGTGAGGGGGCCGGAGACACCAATGGTGGTCAGGAACTCCGAGATGTTCGGCGTTAGGCGGAACGGGACAGGGCGATTGGCGTCCAGGTCGCCTGTGGCGTCGTTGATGTCGAAGCGGAAATAGGAGACGTTCAGCTTTCCGGTGTCCTATAAACAGAAAACAGAGTATAACAAAGATTAAAGAACAAGTCAGTTGTCTTAGGTTTGGACATTTTAAAGCTGCCATTTATATATAGTTTTTGGTTCATACTTTAATTTTTTCTATTAAAGAAGTAACATTATTATTATATATTGTTCATTGCTGCAGCATCTCTGTTCACCCTCTGTTTGAGTGTCAGTCTCTTTAAGGACCCCCCTCCTGAGAAGCAAAATCTGCTATGATTGGTCAGCTCTCTTAGGCCTGAGAAGGCACCGCTCAATTTGCTTCCACAACGTGTTTTGGCAACCCATCTGAGCTCATGGCTGAGGGCGGTGACTGTATGGCTATGACATCACAACTGTGGGGATTTCTCTGTGGATTGAGCATTTTTATACTAGTGCGATATTTTAACAGCACCTAGACCTGCTTTATAAAGGTAAATAGGCAAGGCAGTCTCACTTTCTTCAATATAGGACCTTTAAATAAATAAAGAATTGTTCAGAACTACCTCATAACCACTAGCAAACAAGAAACCATAATCTATGAATATTTCTTTCTCTAGGGTCCTCAGTAGTCCTTCAACCACATGAGCCCCTGCAAGAAAATAACTCTTCTTCAGAAAGGCTAGGGGAGTTACAAAACAAGCTCACACCAACGAAATGGCTGCAGTTATTGATCTGCGTGCCCCAGACACTGTAACACGTCAAACTATCAGCAGCAGAACATCTATAATCCTCAGTTCACTCCCACTCCCCTCCGCTCCCCGCTGACTTAAATATATACGGCCAAGTTTTCATCCATAAGCCTGCATTTATGTGCGAGAGGCCGCTACACGAGCAGCCATTCCGGGGAAGATAAGCTCCCTTATATGAAAAGGTGAGTGGCTCTGACAGCTTTATAGCAGAGCATTTCATTCCAGCTCGTGCTCCCTCTCCTCCTCTGTCTCGCCTCTTTCCCTCCTTCTCCTTAATTCCCTCCCCTCCCATCTCCCCCTCTCTCTCTCCTACTGTCATTTGCTCCTCCAGGCCCCAGTAGAGGGCCTCAAGGCAGTGGGCTGAGACACCAGCAACCCCCAGGAGGCTCAGATAAGCACGCAGACGGTTGGCTGTTGAGGCAGCGCTCAGAATGCTAAATCGCCAGAGCAGCGGCCAGCGATGGCTTCATTTTGGGGCTGGTGTGAATGGGATGACGCAACATTAGTAAGTCACACCTAGTGAAGTTGAGTGTGAGAAATGACAGACGCTAGAGGATTTCCTGAATGTCAAAGGAGATGAGAGATGTGATGCTGTTTATAAGACAGCTGTTGAGAGAATTACGTTTGAATGAACGCCACAGAGCAGGGCCTTTTCTGTTGATGCCTCGAAGCACCACTGAGCCCTATAAGTGCCAACTTGAAGGAACTTAAGGTCTCTCTTTAGGCAGGGTGGGTCACAATGCTACGGCTATGATGTCCTGTCCTTGCACTCCCTCTCTCTCTCTGTTTGTTTGTGTGTGTGTTTGTCTGTGCGCGTACTCTCCGTACCGTAATCCTCCTGTGTCTAATGGGATCTGCGGAGTGGAACAGGCAGAGAGGGGGCTTAATACCAGTGCTTAGCTGCCCGGAGGAACGCCTGTCAGCAAAGGCCGATTAGGATCAGAGGGGAGGGGGTGGCCGGCTGACACAATCATCTTTAATAATGACTTTGAGAAAGCTGTCTGCAGACCCTGAGCACCAGACGGATGTGTGTAAGGACTGAGAATCTGACGCGCACACGCACACACAAACACGGACTCTTTAAATTGAAACGTCTTTGAAAGCTGTAGAGCACAGGGACTGAATATAACGTTCTGTCAAAACATCCTTCACATTGACAGCGGCGGGCTGACTGATAGGCCTAGCGTGAATGTCATGGGGGAGAATGGTAATTCATATGGCCCGATACGGAGAGGGTAATGGTGATCTCTTAATGCATCTATGAGTGTGTATCTATTGAATTAACCCCCATCACATTGATCACGCTGCCCTTGACACACGGTCCGACATGTTTATTGGTAGTGTATGGTTGCACTCCTACCTGTGCTATCTGCAGCATCTCGGGGTTGAGCCTGTTGAGGTGGAGCATGAACTCAGCCAGACCGATGAGGGCCAGCTGGATGGTGAACATCTTCCGGAAGGTCCAGTAATCAGTAGCATTGGGGAAGGTGTGGAGAGCCCACTCCTTCAGCATGCTGCGAGGCACCATGTTGCCCTGCACCTCTTTCAGGATGTCCCGCAGGACCTGGTAGAAGACGAGAGGTGGGAATAGAGGTTAGTGGTCGGGCTAATATCGGGCCTCTCACTCATGTTTCTACTTAACTCAACACAAATAGATATGATTCAAAATCCACAGTTCACCACAGTTGTTGGCGGATATTCTTATCCCAGCAGCCAAAAGACGACAATAACGTGGTAACTATCTAGTATATCAACAATGCATGTTATAAAAGCAGACAAGCATCACAGAGATCCAATCTCTCCATCAACAAAAGAGCTTCACAAAATGAAATGTAATGCAATTCCTGAACACATTCAAATTGAAGCTACCATTCAGTCAAAATTGCTGTTTTAGTGTTTTTATCAAATATTTCTTGCCTACACACCAGTACCAGGCCCAACATGACAAATTTGTATTATTTTAGAGTTTGTAAGTTCCTGGAAAATCCTTTACAATAATGAGGACACATCTTGGGGGTCGGTATGTTTATTTTTTGTCCAATAAACACACTCTTTACTTAATGATGCTGCCATGGATAAAGCGAGTTGCTATAATGTGTTGCTTAACCTCACCCATTACTGTACAAAACCACAACTTTATTCAGTGATTTGGGTGAAACTGGGCCATGTGTAATGACCCCCTGTTGCTAAGGTGAGTGCTATACTGCTGCTAAATGTAGTTAGCTGATGTTAGCTCGGTAAGCAGTCCTTGCTGACTCGGCCCCTGCTTGCCAGGTTCCATAACTTATATTCCTCGCAATTGGCTGCTGCCTTTTTTTTTTTAAAACTATGCCCAAGCAAGTAGCACCATGTTAGCCATTTCATAGGGACTTTAAGCAACTGGGCTGGTCGGCTTGCTTTTTCTTTTTAATGGAAACTTTAGGTGATAATCAGTCTCCACGAACAGACCGCATAATTTCACAGTTTGTCATCTAGAAGCAAATGCGAATGACAACACAGTATTGTATTTTCCTGAAGTTTCCATTCTTCAGGTGTTGACTGGTTGATAAAGACGCATCTTGAAAATTAAGTTGGACCACCACAGAAAAGGCCCCTACTAAAAATGGTCCCTGTACAGTGAAAACCATAAATCTCCAAATGTGGTCATTTTTTGTGTTTCTAATTACCTGAAGAATTATTACCTTTATTTTTCTCTAAATAGAACAAATTAAAAACAAATTGGATTACCTGAAACATGCACTGTCACAAAGCTGAAAACAAGGCTATTATTCTTTTAAAGATAAATGGTTTCACAGTATAGCAACAAAAAACTTCCATGACTGCTGTAAGATTACAATCCAAACACCCAGGATGCATATCAATGCAGGCTGTATCATGCTGTTGTGTGTGCACATCTGTTTACAATGACCATCTCCATACCTGGTGGCTGGCCTGCGTGCCTCTGGCCTGCACAGTCGCCAGACGATCGTAATATCTGGAAATGGGGTTGTCATGTTCGATGCCCTTCTTGGCGCAGCGTTGTTTGTAGATTTCCACCAGTGACAGTGATGAAGGGTTGTCTTCGACCAGCCGCATCTGAGGCGACACTGCCACCACTCGGGGTACTGGAGATATGGAGAGAGGGAGAGGAAGAGGACAGGATACAGGTGGGGAAATAGAAGGGGAGGGGCAGAGCAGTGGGAGCAGAGAAAAAGAAGATGAGAGCAGTAATGAGGAAGGAGGGAAAGGGAGAGGAAAAGACACAAACTGTAAACATTTGGCTGCACAGTCCCTGTTTTACCACAGTGTAAACCACAGATCTAAACCTACAACTAAAATACTCCAGAATTGGTAAACAGCTGCACTGAAGGCGTGTCAGCTCTCAGCACCAAGCGGGGTCAAAGAAGGTAAAAGGCTGCGCACGCATCTAAACATTTACATACACTAGCACCCCCAAATTAAATCAATGCCAGCCATTCCAGTTGGGAGGAAATGGGTTAGAAGGGACTGCTGAATTCCCCATCCATATTTCTGTTTTAAACAAACCAATCAAGTGCGTAAATGGAGAGTGGGCAAACATCTGGGTGGAGGCAAACCGCGAGGGGATGACACGAGAGGAAATGGCGCGCGACAGCAAATTGAAATTGTGTGTGTGGTGTGTGAGAGAGACGCAATGATAAGACAAATGAAAGAAGAGGGTCACTGCCAACAGCAGCGATAGAATGACCATGTATACGAAAAAATACGTCTTAAGAAATTACTTTCTTTAATTCCTTGATTTTAAAAAAAAAAAAACCATGTGGCACTAAAAATGAAATAAAAAACAAAACCACAATTATTATATCCCTAGTCCCATTCTGGTCCCTGGTCCTACCAGTGAAGAAGAGGTGTCTCTTGGTGGTCTCCTTTCTCTTCTCCAGACAGGGGTTGAGGAGGCGGAGGAGCTGCAGGACCCTCTCCTCTCGGCGTGACTCAGTAAGACAAGCATCGTTCATCACCAGGTATGGGTAGATCTTGCCATTGTGGCCGCGGATATACAGACGCCGTGCGGCTGTGTTGTGTTTCTGAACGATTTCCACTCTGGGCATGAACCTGAAAATAGGAGCAGAGAGACAGAGCAGAAGTAAGAATATTTTTGGAACAGAAAAAAGACCTTTAAATTCTAATGTGTGAAAGTGGTGGGAAGAGCTGCGTAGGAGCAGCATTTGGCTCATGTTTGGTGTTGTATAACACCCTGTTTAACAGGCCCAAGGGTCCTTTACCTTGCGATCTTGATGTAATAGTGTGTTGGTTTGGGCATGAGGAACTCCCCGGGGATCTCCACCTCAGCCGTCTGCGCAGAGAAGTTGCTGAGGAAGCGACACTTCTCCTCAATGAGGAAGAACTTAGGCAGCTGCTTGGTCTTGGCTTCCAGGATCTTGATCCATTTCTTTAGCTTGGAGATCAGATTGTGGAGCTTCATGGAGCCCGGCACGCTGAAGTCAAAGTCTGGTAGGAGGAGAAGAGACAAGTTATTGTTACAAGAAGAATCTACCAAGTAGAGTCCAACGATAATTGATTGATGTCGATATTAGGGAGTGAAAAATTATGATTTTGATGTATCAGCCTACATTCACACATTTGAGGTGCTTATCAAACCTGAGCACATTATTTTACAGCTGAACAATAAACTTAATTGTCGAAATAACACCCCACACGTGGTTTTTCTGAGTAAAAAAAAAAAATGAAAAATGAATTAATAAATAAAAAATCTCTGCAACTTGGACAACATATATCCTGATCTATTAAACATTCTCCTTAAATCCCTGGCATTTTCATTTAATTATTTCTCCGACTCTCCTAGTGTACGTACGGATCTAGTATCATTACTGAAACCAGAATGTGATATTAAAAATGTCAGAGAAGAAAACAACAAATATACCATATTAGACGCCAGCTGAATTCCTCAGGCAGGCTGAGAAAGTCTGAATGGAGAGTCAATGTGTTACACTTTCACCCCCCAAAACAACTATCCTCAAAATGCCCTTCAGCAAGACACTAACCCCCCAACCACACAAGACTCTAACACAGTAGGCAGCTCCCAAGTGTGTTGGACACGACCTTTAACCTCTACTGCAGTGATGTGCTCCCACACCTGTGCTATAAATACTGCTACGTTTCTAAGTAACCTCGGCAAATAAAATACTATACAAGGTTAAGATACATGCAGGCAGCAAACACAAGGGACTCAAAGTAAAGTCAAACATAACTCAAGAAAATAGAGCAGAAATAAATGGAGTCATAGAGATTAAAGTTTGAAAATTCAATAAAAAGACATTGCAGAGCCTTTTTAATACCACAAACGGTTCAGATTAATTAAAGGGAGATCAGGGTGTTTACTTTGCTGTTGTGTGCACAGTAACATAGGCTAACAACACTTTGTTTTTCACAGTGATGGCTTAGGGGAGGGCAGCGGTTACACAAACTTACATCTGGGAAATGTCCATTCTAAATATTGTGTTGCACTGTCGGCCACTCCACTCCAGCAGTGTGCTGCCTTGCTTGAGGGAACTTCATGGATAAGTTATTCATGGCAGACTGGCAGCACAAGGAGAGCTGTTTGCTCTATCGACTTAAAACTCCCTGATGAAGGCTGGGAGCTGATTAAATTAGAGCTATAAAAATGAGAGTCTTAAAGTATTAAATTCCTGTTTCAAGTCACAACTCATATTGCACATAACATATTGTGATGAGCTGCGGCAATAACAACGGAAGGAGGGGAAGTGAGCAAGGCAGGTTTTCCATTTTAGAGTAAAGCCCCCAGGACATCTCTGTAACATGAATGCACACACACACACCTACCTCTCTCTCCTATTTCAGTACACCCTGTTGTGCCGCCTGTTATAATGAATCCATGAAACTGCAAGGCCTTGCCATTTCAAACCCGTTCAATCTCTCCCGGAGTGAGACCTCCTAATACTTTAAATAAGCCCTTTAAAACAGCCAATGTTCTTTTCAGAGTGGCCCTATTTCGCTATCCGTCTGCCTGCAATTCACCTGCCTCGATAGCAGAGGGAAAATTGAAACAGTCCTGAGGAATTGCAACCCGACAACAATTCAGCTCCATAAAAGTGTATAATGCTTACAAATAGAAAAGGCGAGACATGCTGCACTCCACCATTCGAAGCGACGTAGCAATAAAAGTTATATAATCCATCTTTATTGGATTTAAAAAAAATTTAACTGTTTAAATTTGAAGACAGCTGCCCATAACATTATTTAAATAGTTAACACTAAACCTGTAGTCAAAAATAAAACACAAACCAATATTTCACCTAATTGTGGTCATTACCTGGGACTTTTTATACACAACTGAACGCTCTGGTGCAGTGGTCAGCAGCAACACTTCCGACGGACTGTGGCTTCTTAAATTTAACTACATTTACCAGATTTTCATTGCATCTGTTGGCAGCTGAAATGTATGCAAGGACCAACTGGTGTTCTGACATTAACATTAGTTGTGTTTTTTAACAATAAAAAAAAGATTGGACGTGTCAGATTGTAATTAACCTAGTATAACATTAAACCTGCAGACAGTTTCTGAGAGAAGCTACAGAGGTGCTGAGTGCAGAGTGCAATACAGCCATTGAGGCCAGAAGAGTTATTTTGAGTCCCCCTGAACTCATCTTTGACCCCTGCTCCATCGGCTAGCTGGGGGAATAGGATGCAGAGAGGAGGAGTGCAGTGTGGAAAGTATCCAGATTGCTCTCTGACCTGTGTATAGAAACCGAGGCTGCTATTCTGCCCTACCTGACAGACCACAGCAGAGGATGTGCACCGCTGCACCAAATTATGGATCTAGACTCAGGAGGTGGGCCACCTCTGTATAGAGAACCTTCAATCCCCCATGAGTGTGGGATTGTATGAATGTGTGTGGTGGGATGCAGCCAGCTTTATTGTGTCTGATTGGTGAGCTGAGTGTTTCAGAGGTCATCGCAGCAATGTGTAAGGGATTTCTGGCAATAAAAGTTCACATTTAAACTTTATGACTGACAACTAACTGAAGGTACATAGGTGCTGAGCCAAACTGCTATAAGAATTATACAGAGTTACATTTAACTATGCTAAATGTCATTTTTGCATGACAAATGACTATTCAATACACACATAATTAAAAAGCCAAGAAAGTTAGAAGAAGCTCTTTTGACAAAAGTCTCTGGAACAGATCCACTGCTAAAACAGTAACTCATGCAAATAGCATTCACCGTAATTGGATTTGAATGCCTCCCTGCTGCCAAATGTTATATGTGCACACATAAACCCATATTTTCCGGCCCACAAACCCTGTGAAAGCGAGTGAGCCACTAACGTGGTGCGGGGAACGGGAGCTTGGCTGCTCAGCAGCTCTGTAAACCCTGTTTGTTCCGCTCTGGAAGGCTTGTGTGGTTTCAGTCTCTGTCGGCCCCGCTCCCACGTCGCCGGGGGGACAGCTGGGTAGCGATGGTCGGCAGGCACCCTGCGAGGCAGAAGCCCTGGTGACGCCTGGCTGCGTGAGCACAGCTGGCACCGTAACATCTGGAAAGATTCATCAGCACGCTACTCGCTCCGAGTCTCGCTCGCTCTTGTTTGTGTTGTTCATTCAGTCAGTCCGTGTGCCGCTCACATGCTTTTGCTCACTAATGACATCACACCTGTCTTGCTTCCCCTCACGCCTATTGTTTTCTCTTTGATAATCTCCTCTCTTCTATCTTTTATTCTCCTCGCTGTAATTTTTCGAGCCTTGTAAGTTCTGGCTCACCTTTATTATGCATTTTTCCAAGTCAGGTGATTATTTTTTCCCTAGCTGCCTTTCATTGACTCGCTGTCCTTGTCCCCCTCTATCCCAGGGCCAAACACATTAGCTCTATTGGCCACTCACAGGACCAGTGGAGGGGAAAAGCACAGGAGAGAACGAAGAGCAGAGAGGGGAAGGAGGAAGGAGAGGGAGGAGTTGCTGCACGGAGAAGCAATAAGGAGAGACCAGGCAGTTTACTATGAGTGCAATTTAGCGAACATGTATGTGCAGTCAGTCCATGGGAGTGGGAAGTTTTATTTGAACCCTGAAAGACGGGGGAGCTGCAGACGAGCCTCGTTTAAACCGGGTCCACTGAACTGTGGTTCAACTCCCTTATGCAATGTAGGAAAACAGACACGTGGCTTCCAAAAACAGGGGAATGATTGTTTGGAGAAAAATGTCTCAGAGGGGGCCTTGGCTAAACTAGAACTGCACCTGTCCTGTTGGATTCCACAGCTCGCATTTGAATCTGAACATGCAGGCCAAGATGACTGGAGGCTTCATCGCTGCTTTACTAGCATACACATGAATATCACAGAATCACCGCTTTGAAATGTTTTAATCTGAAAACTGGGAATGGATCACAGAGTTGTCATCGCAGAGCGTCTTCCAACTTCAAATCTTTGATATCACATCAGTGTACAACTGCTCAGAGACTAGAGCGGTGAAGCAGAAATGTGCAATTAGGAATTTTCTGAGGTTTCGGAATTAAAAAGGGTATTCAATTTGAAGATAAAAGCTACAGACAGTTGCCAGTTCACATTGTCAATGCGCTACCATCAGTGTGTAACTTCTAATCTCCTGTTGGAAGAGGAAGCCCAACATCAAGTAAAACAAAGCCCAGCAGATGTCTGTGAAGAGTCCCACCATTAAAAAACTCTGAGATAAATACAGTAGGTATATCATCCTATCTTGATGACTTAAGTGAATCTGCACAGACAAGACCCGTTTATGATAGTAATTCAATGCCAGTTCTAACCTCCAATTCAGGATTTTGTCTGTAATGGGAACACAATAGCTTCCCTGCTATTGTTCTGAATGGATATAAAACAAGGGAAGGAAATTGTTTCATCTCAGTGCCACGGTAGCTTTAGTAGCGGTATCCTTTCAAAATGCTTGATTACCTGGCAAATAGGACTTTCAAACTTCCAGCTCCAACCACAATAAAACAGCACCTGACTGGTGGCTGGTGGTACAACATTAACATTTCAATATAGCTGGCCAAAGTTGCTCAATGCCAATAGGGGTGGAATTATTTTAGTCAGCCTCTGGTGCACTATAAATATATAAAACCTGCATTGATAGTCAGTTTCACTCTGAAGCTGCCAAGAAATAAAATAATTTCATTACAGTTCAAATAGAGCGATGTATTGCATCAAATCTCTTTTAACAAACTTTGAAACACCATTGAGACTAAAGGCTGAACTTTTATAGAGTTCACTGTTTTAAAGTGTCAGCTGAGGAAGGAGAACTTAGAGTCATCAGCTGTATTTAATCATCCCCAGTCAGGTTTGTTGCTTGTTGAGATCATCATCGAAGTGCTGCACCATCTAAGATTAAAAATGCAGCTGACTTCTGTATAATCAAAACCACTGTAGACATGCACACACACTCACAGTGTAATAAAGACAGACACACACACACACACACACACCTATTTCTGACCAGTCACCAGAAACAACCCCTCCCATGAAATCCCATCATCTTGTTGGAAACCTTAATTACATTGCAGAACACCAATGCTCCAGCTGCTCCGAGCCACAGTGCGGTCTGCCCCGACAGCGCTGATATAAGCAGCACAAGTGTCCATGCGGATATAATGTGACCTGTTCAAGATATCGCCACAGAGGCCATCTCGTCATTTTAACTGGAGTGGACAAACAATAACAAGAATTGCACTCTTGTTTGCTGAAAGGTGGCTGATGTGTGATTTCGGGCTTAAGGGAGCAGAGCTAGGTGTTGCTGGTTTCACTACCTGGCTGATGGTCTCACCTTGTCAAAAAGAAAATTGTGTCTTTGGTCGCCTAAAAACACACGTTTCACATTTTCTCTCTCTAAAGTCTGACGACAAAGCTTCAAAGAGGTAAATCAGCACTGCTTAAAGTTTAAAGCAACTAAGTTCAAAAAGTAAACTCAGGAACAACCTGTGTTGTGAGAGCTTTTTAACACCTGTTTTTCTTTCTGTCTGTTCTGAGTCAATATAAGCGTGAGTATATTTGAAACTGACCTGTTGTGAATTGGCCTTTCATCTTCTGGAAAACAGGGTCCTGGGCTGTGGCCTGGGCCCGACGTGCCAACGACTCCGAGGCGGCGCTAGAAAACATGGTGGACACATTGGAGACATTCTCCAAGCCAACGCCGAAGGTGCTGACCAGCTTCTTGACAAAGTTCAGTGTGTGCGGTGTGATCTTGGCGTCAGACACTGCACCGCTCTTCTCAAATGCCACTGAGTAGCATTTAGCCAGGCCCTGTTGGAGCTGCCTCAAGACCTGCAGAGAGAGGAGGAACATGGAAAAATAGTGAGGAAATTTTACAGTAATATTAGTAAGAGAGGGCCCAAATCATTTCATCTGAAGTATCTGTTGAGTCAGATTGCTGACAAATGGTCAGGAAAGAACAGTGTCGCACGCATTGTTCTTAAGGAACAAAGGTGTAGCTCTGTGATGTCATACAGAAACCAAAGCAAGAGAGAGAGGAAAGGTGATGATAGCAGAGCACGCCTCTGCCCCTGCTTGCCCCGTGGAACGAAGCATAGAGTCTGCAGCTGCTGCCGAGTGCCCCAAACCATCACAGATAATCACAGAGAAACACACACACACCAACAAACTTCCGGCCCTAAATCCCTTGCCCCATCCTACACGCTCACTGCACCCATCCATCACCTGTCTCAGTCTTCTCGCCTCCTGCTGCCTCTTTCTCCCAGTCTTCCCCTCCACCCACAGACTAGCTACCTCATGTGGATGCTGTCTAGCATGGCTAAAACAATTTGCAGCAGCAAAGCTGAAGCTGAAGTCAGGCCTACATCCTGCACTGACATCCACATAAGTAGCTACTGGGGAAAGGGGCGGCAAGCAGATTTAAGGAGACATGTGCTTCAGAAAATACCAGCCAAGAAACAGGGAAATTAAGGAGACCTACTATCTGAAATGTGCAAGAGTCTTCTGCTAGTTTTATTTTGAATTCAATTGACTATCAAAAGGTCAATGGCAACAAAGTTTAAGATGAGAGACGATATATTCACAGAAAAGTCAGGACAACACCTTAGACTGCTTGACCAGGTGGTGTGACAAACACATTGCTTTCACTCATATGTAGAGATGCACTACATCTCACAACCAGCTGTATTTTTTCCTCACCAACTGATCGACTGGAAACACACATGCAGCACCAAACCAACACCTTTATCCTCTCACCTCTTCATGCCAGTTCTCCCTGAACCACACCATCTGGTCCACGATGCCCTCCAGGGAGGAGAGCAGGGTTGGGTGCAGCTCCCGCTGCATGTGCATGATCCGGCTACAGCGCCACATTGGGGCAGTGGCCCGAATAGGCCCTGGGTCGGAGGCCCCAGAGTGAGGCTGAGCCCCCACTGAACTGGGCTGCTGCTGTCCAGATGCATCTGTGGAGAGTGGGTAAGAGGGCGAAAGGATGGAAAGAGAAGAAAGAAAGGTAATCAGGAAACAAATTTTCTGTACCTATACAAGTTTTATGTTTAATAATTCAGGATGGTAGACAGAGGAAATAACTTTTATAGCTGAGAGTATCTACAACAAGGCAACACACGACAGGCAGCAATGTTTACTTACCACTTTTGTAGCGCTCCCTCTGCTCGATCTTGAGTGTCAGGTAAAGGGTGCGGATAGGGAAGTAGACAGCCTGGGGGTACACTCGTCCCACCTAGCAGATAAAAGAGGGTCACAGATTACATTTCAAAGACTTCCCCTTAGGAACGCAAAGGAGAGAGAGAGAGGGAGAGAGAGAGGGGAGGCAGACAGAGGTAGAGGTGGAGGGAGAGTGGGACAGAGAGACACTGTTTGTGTGTCAGAGAGAGAGAGAGATCATACTGATACAGTCAGAGACCTTTGCTGTAACAGAGGGAGTGTTTGAAGCTTTGAGTCAGGGGAGTTACAAACACGTCATGGCTGAATTACAAAAACTGAATGTGACTGATGATGAAATTGCCCTCAAGACTTTCAAGAAAAGTCACCGACAACATTGGGAAAGGCTTAATGGTTGAAGTGAAGGCATGAGAGATTTCAAGTTTTTTTTAAACACATAGCAAATTCACCTCCAACTTGGTGCAGTAGGATCCCTTTGATAAGTGAGGCAGCAGGTGAATTCAGTGTCTACCTTTGGTGTATAATTTATACATCCGTCTCTGGTTCACAGTTCAGGCAGGAGGTAGGATCAGTATGCTACTGACTGTACTGTAGTTCAGCATCCAAGTGAGAAAATCAAGATTCAGTATTCACTTTTTCTTTCAGTTGTGACTTTCTTTAGTCAAGGCAAATTCACCTCATATAGGTTTATTTCATTCATCATCTCTTCATGTATTCCTGCTGGCTCAGATGGCGCTATGGAAAGTGTTTGATCTAAACACACACTGTTTAACACGTTAAATGAAGTCTGGAAAATCCAGTGAAAGCTCTGAACACATTCTGAAATGCCTCCTTTATGTGGCCAAAATATCAATTCCACACTTGTCACCAAATCTCATTCTAATACATGAGGGGGGCGACCACTGTGACACAGCTATCGCTGTGACTGTACAAAGCAAGTGCCTAAGATAGAACAAGAGCTGAGACAAAGCTCACTAAAATTCTACAGAGGCGACAATAGAGATCTGCCATCATTTTAAAAACCATACACAAATTCTTCATCTTAAATACAAATTATGCACCTCCAACAGGTTTAGAAAATATGGCCACCTCTGAGGTTTTTTATGACATCTAGGATTGTCCGAGCAGTCATGTTTCTATTTGCCATTGTATACCCTGTTGTAGTCAGGTAAAAATGTCATAATTATTATTATTATTATCATTTATTTTTACAAGTACAGGAACAAGAACCAGGTTGTATAAAAAACAGATTTTCTTTGAATTTCTACAAAGGATGACTATTTAAGCCTGGCGTTTTTTTGGGCCATTGGATATTGGTAGAATACCAAACCACAACGTTCTCTCAGGACCCGGAGCGCAATTTCATAGGCTGCAATTACACAGCCACTTGATCCCTTTTAGACCCTCAATATGTCTGCAGGGCAGAAAGGGATACCTCCACATCTCAACAACAAAACTGAGCTCAATACGGGTAAAAGTGGGTAGGGAATGGATTGGGGAGGGGGGATAGACGAGAGAGAGATAGACAAAGAAAGAGAAGAAGCATTTTTCCCCACAATTCAGCCTAAGGCTAAATGGATTTTGGACCCTCCAAGCTTTCACTGACTCATTCCACATTTCTCTGACATGCAGTGCAGGTCTTCAGAGAGATTCTCAAACTGCACAAATCAAGATTTCACAAGAACTAGCTCAAGTTTAAAAGCTGCCGCTGAGAATGGGTTGGCCCACAGCTAACTACAACATACTGTAGTTCTGCTTAGACTGGGCGACTAAAAGAGCTGTTCCAGATCCCGGCAGGTCTCAAATTCTTCAAGAGACTCAGCTCCCTCACTCAATGTAACTCTACATGGTTGGTCAGTTGGTGCCGTAAAAGCAGGGGAGACAACTGCTGTTGTACGCCTAAGCCTGGAGACGGTACAAAAGGGAAGAATGAAAACTATTATTGCGTTGAACTACATCTTGGAAAAGTGCTCTTCACTTCCTCAGTAGTGAGGCAATTTTGCTATGGAGCACCTTCAATCACCACCAAAGCCTTTAACTGCTCTTTTGTGGCTTCAGTACAGCTGTATGTAGAATGCTTCCAGTACAAAATGCCACAGACTCAGTCATGAGATAAGTTATTGTAACCTCCTCCTCCTGCAAAATCTGCAGAAAAGGGTACACAACCCAAATCTCTTAAGTCAACTGAATACATTAGGGCTGTCCTAAATACCTTTTTTGGGGCACGCAGAGAAGAAACGAAGAGAAAAAAAATGATGAGGCCTTCAAATACAGATTTGGACGTCTATTAAAATTGCAATAAAAGCACTGGGGTCAGCCCTCGAATTAGGTTGAACGTGGGCACCTTTGCACACCCTTTACACAAACGGTATTGTGCAATTGTTTATATACTACCCTTTCTTAATTTCTCACATTTCTCAATCTAATTTATTGCACATACAGCAAATGTGAAATGTTAATGAATCTCCTCGTGACAGCGCTCAAAAAAAGAGAGGAGAAAGATCGAGAGTCAGGGGTAACGGAAAGAAGGCGTCCTAAGTGGTAGCTAACAGCAGCATTAAAGATGAAAGAGGAAGGAAGGCGGAGAGAATGAGGAGGAACTAGAGATCAGCCCACTAATGGGAAGATAAGAAATGTCATATTTTGGCAAGGCTGAGGTGGGCCGAGGGGGAGAGGGCGAATGGCAAAAAAGGAGGAGGCAGCGAAGGAGGGTGAGAGAGGAGCGCTTGTGGGGAGAGGTGTTGAGATTCTCTGTTAACTTCTGATTCATCTTCCCGCCTGGCCCCCGGCGCTCTTCTCCTCACCTTCATCAATATTTCAACATACGTTTTTTAAACATCCCGCCGCTGCAGAGAAACTCTAAATAATTCAGGTGAGTGCGGAGACAAAGCCTGCCATGCATTAAAATGTGGGTTTCTCTTTACATAAAAAAGGGGATGAAGAAGAAGGTGTCAACCTTTTACCCTTCAGTCATTACAGAGTGACAAAGTAAACCAAAGGGAGTTGTGCATCTCTGTAGATTGAAAATCTCTACAGTCACCCATTGACATCCCCTCATATTCATGCAAAAGGCAGGTACGAGTTTAAATGAGTCAACTTTACCCAAGAGGTCACAACTTAGAACCTTGTAACAAGCCCTATCCTGTCCACACCTAAAAAGGTTAATGTGGTATATAAAAAATAACTGACAAGAACATAAGCAAAGATTCAAAGAAGCAAATGATTCAGTACATTTCTGCTGCTGTGTTCATTTATTTAACAGCTAACTTGCCTTAAGCCAGTAGTAACGCATGCTTAAAAGTACAGATAATTCCCAAATTCATTATTTCATCACACACTTTGTCCAACTTCCCATGATCTTACCCACTTGTATTTGAAAACCCCCGTCCCTTCCCCCTCTTTTTTTAATCTCCAATTTCTCTCATATCATCTATACAATATTCCTGCTTTTCTGCGAGGACGGCTGTTTGTTATAGCAGACTACTCTTTGAAGATCACCCCCTTCAAATTGTGCGGAAATAATACTCCATTAAGCAAAGCAAATTAGTCCTCGCTTTAATTACCAGCTCTGATCCCGCAGTGCGGATGCGCACGATATTAACTTTATAATCATTTCTTGAACAAATAATTTAAAAACCAATTCACCAGGGATCGGTGAAAGCCAGTAAATTGCTGTAAAAGGGGACAGTGAAAGAATCTGAATGCTTAATTTGGTAAATAGAAAGCAGGAGAGAGGCCACTTTGGCGTGAATGCAGTTAATTTATCTTGATTAGAAAGACGTGCATGAACACTAATGCTAACACACCAGCCAGATGTGCTGCACGAAAGAAGCCAAAAGGAGAAAATATGAATGATTGATGGATGGAGCAGACATCTAGACATGAAACTGAGGGTAAAAATGAAAAAGCAACAAGAGGAGGAGAGCTATGATTTTAAACCCCCCCCCCCCCCAAAGAAAAACAGTAAAATTATTTGAGATCAGTGGTTGAGCTGTTTCCATTGATAAAAAGCTGATGACAGAGACCAAGAGGATTTTGGCTTGAGCTCAATGCCGATTTCAATCTGGGAGGTTTGAAAAAGGCTCACCTGGCTGATTAGGTTGAGCAGCGGTTTGCCTTCTGAACCAACCAGGCAGGTCAGGAGCTGTGGTATCCATGCCAACCACTGGATGGGCGGGACTCCGATGCAGTACTTGTCCACAGCATCTGCCAGAGTGTTCTTGTCATCGAAGCTGAGAAGCCACAACACCTACAGAAAAAAAAAAAAAACAGAAGCGGGGGTGCGAGGTGAAGACATGTGGACAGACAGGTAATAAAAAACAACAAATTAAATGCAACAATATTGTCATTCTGCCAAGGCAGTCACATGAGCATGTTACATTCACAAAAAAGTAGTTACTGCTTGACACCAAATATTCAGAGGTAAGGTCTCCATCATTAATCGGACCATTGCTGCTTCCCCGGCTCTGTTCACAGCAGGAGCAATGAATGTGCAAATCTTGGAGATCCTGAACATGATCAAAGCTGAGCCAGTGTGGAGATGATCTCGCCTCCCCTGGTGTGCTTGCGTGTGCAACTACATTATAATGAAGACATTAACCCCACTCAACCCACCCCAGGCTCTCGTCAGCGAGCCAACCCCGGTACACAGATTGTGTATAATTACTGGTAATGACTGGTCATCTCACTTCACCCGTCAGGACTAAGCACTGCCAACCCAGCTTGGCAGCACAATACCAGAGGGGGGTCACCAGTATAACATCTAATTGGAATGAGGAGTTGCTAGCAGCCATTATTAAAACAGATAATGATAGTAATGCCTGATGCTAACACTGGATGTGGCAACAGCATATTTATTATTTATCAAGCTTGACGCTGAGGCAGAGTCTCTCTAATCGGACTCTCCTGTGGCTCTTTGAAAGAGAGACCCAGCAGGCAGTTTAGTCAAGTTTTCACAATCTCTCATTCCCTGTCGGTTCATTAATAAATAAATAAGAGAAATAAGACACGGTTTGTGTTTATATTGAGGCAACTCAAAGAATTTACCTAAATCGTAATAATATTCTTACTTTTTGTGCTGTGATCATCTAAATTGATGTTGCTGCTTCTTCTGCTATAGAGAACCACCTGACCTCTGTACAGCATGGCAGAGCAGAGCAGCTTTCAGAGCTGTACCCATTATAGGAGCATATAGAGGTCTTTCTGTGCTAACCTCTGGAGGGGCTGTGCTGAATGACTTGGTGTACGTCTGTGTGAGAAGGTTAGGTGGTTGTTAGCAAGGGAGCCTTGCCTCCCACACAGGGCTTACTCGATGGGTAAGTATGGTAGCATAGGTCTTACTGTGAGAGAAAGGTCGGTCCATGTAGAGGGTCATGAGATTGGAGTGTCTCCAAGGGGAGGCCATTAGTCTGTTAACCCCCCCCCTGCACGCTAGGGGTTGGCCTTCACTCGACCATCGATCTGCCATGAGAACCCATCCACACACTACTGTATACCGCTGGACTTTAATCGATCTAATCACTACGACTCCCTGTTTGAAACTGTGGCAGAGTTTGAAAGGGGGAAAGGGTTTTTTCTCATCAGCACCAATAATAAATGGGTTAGATTGGGTCAGGAAACAAGGGAATTAAAAGTGACCTTGTCTGAAAAACAAAAAAAACATAGGCCTCACACAATCACACAAAAAGCATCCCTTCCACTTCAGGTATCACCTTTGCTAGATATTTGCGGGACTTGCTCTCATTCTGGTGGCGGCAGGCGTGGAGGTAGCAGGTGATGGCTGAGACACCCAAGTGGAGCTGGCGGTCCTTGACAAAGATGTTCTCCAGGTAGTCGCCCCACATGGCCCAGGCCTTAACCAGGACGTCGTGCATCTGCACCGCTGCTGAAAAGGCCTTGTTGGCCTCCTCTGACCTGAGATGAGAAGATGGAGAGCATTAGAGAGTGAAGGGATGGACTGTGGAGTAGTCAAGGGCAAGTGGCAAAGAATAGGAGGAATGGAGAGGAGGTAGGTTTGAGTGGAAAGAAAAGAGCGAGAGGGGAGGGCTGAAAGAGATGGATGGATTTACTTGTTGGAAGAAGGGAGAGGGGGGCTGAAAAGGAGAAAGATTGAGTGTGAAACAGATTACGATGATCACATTCTGAATTATGTACTACACATCAATAAGCACCATATTTCATTTGCTGTAATCTTCAAGGCCTTTCCCCTCTGCATTACAGAGTAAGCATTTAACCCGGCATGAATTAATGTCACCCAGAGTTCAGGCTTTTTGCTATATTGTAATATGAGTTGAACCCAACCCTATCATACTGTGTGGATCAATCCGTTTAATGCTGGGTGACATATGAGCTTAACGTCTTCCTATTTTATCAGAAATTACAGTGCCGCAGCAAGGTAAAAACCTCCTCGTAACGGCTATATTTATCTGTATACAAATACAGTGACCGTGAAGAGCATTGCTACAGCTCAGAGAAATCTGCAGGCTGATAAACTTGAGACTCCTTGGGGTTTTTTTTATTCTGGCACTGCAATCTCGCAGTCACACTTTGAGCATCCGATTTAGAAACTGTTAAATAGCAGGCAAAGAAATAGACAGGTGAAATCTGGCAGGGGCCCCCCTACATTTTGACTGCACCATTTATGCTGACAGGGAAATATATTCTGAATCATCAGCTGTTTTCACCACGCCAAGCAGCTTCTAACTGCTTGTTGGCACGCAGTCTGAATAATTTTCGCACACCTTTCAGCCTTTGATTAATAAATAAGATGCAAGAGGCACCGGAGACGCACCACCCTGCAGTCAAAACAAGAAGACAGGCCTGTCAATGAAAAAGCCTTACTGAGCTACAGTTGGTAAATGGAC
This sequence comes from Sparus aurata, assembly GCF_900880675.1. Lineage (NCBI taxonomy): Eukaryota > Metazoa > Chordata > Actinopteri > Spariformes > Sparidae > Sparus > Sparus aurata. The sequence continues at coordinate 10,686,986 of NC_044206.1, forward strand.
CTCCATTTTAGGAGTGCTTCCAAAACTACTCTCCCACTTACTTACAGTGAAATGTCTCCCAAGCCAATCAATTAAAATGTGTTATTATAAAAGGCATTTTGGCATGTGATTAAGAAATGGGAGCTTGATTGCTATGGGAGTCAGAGCCGAGGACCCTCCAGTAATACTTAATGGGGTTGCCTCAGTCACTTTGCCAGTGTTAAAGTACATTAACAGTTTCCACTACCCGGCTCAACAGGAGCACAGGCACCCAACAGACTGTCAAATCTCTGACACCCGTTTAATTGAATGATCCCAAAATCCTTAGCACATGTGGTTGCACATGCGCACGCACATACACACACACACACTCTTTAAACCCCTAACCCCCACTCTGCTGTTAATTCTCCCCTGGTGTAAGTGAAACTTAATGATTGCAATAAACCCTGCTGAGGTAGAGGCAAGTTCTGCTGATCCCAGAGATTCCTGCAAATTGCCTCGAGTTAATTATTGAGCTGCATATACATTTAATAAGCCTTCCTCAATTTGTCTTTCACCCCTCAGGACGCCATGTCACGTCAAAGATGACGGGTGAAAAGGGGCTGCTGAAGGGGTGTTAAAGAGTGGGGCTGTGGGTACCCAGCAAAGCATGAAAAGAGCAGTTGTACGCTCCACAGGCAATCCCTGCAGCTAAAAACACATTACTGACGCCGTCACAAACTGATGACACAGATGCACGTTAATATCTAAACCACATCATGGGGTTGACCCAGTAACATAATCTCAGAGGTGAGCCAGTCTGAGGCGAGAAGTGCAGATTAAACATGACTGCTGTGTCCTGATGGGCAAAAAACACCCACGCGGAGTTCAGGGACCACTTTGAGGACAAGACAGTGACAAACCAAAAGAAGACAGTGACAGACAAAAGGATGAATTCAGATTATGAAGAACTAAAAATGGAAAGAATCTAAAGTTTGCTACGAAGTGGCAACACTAAGACATACTTGTTGATTTGAGCAAGGAACATGCCCTTCAGAGCGTAGAACTCAGCCGTCATCTCCTTGGTGAAGTACTTCAGGTTGGTCGACTCGATCACCTCCAAACCCTAGCAGAGGCAGAGTGAACAACACAGCTTTAACTTTACACCAAACTGCAGTTAAGAAACTTTCGTGGACGCTGGGGAGAGGAATCGCGAACAAGATACCGCGACACTCGGCTTTAGACAGGGCCATAATCACAGGTGAAAAACAAACAAACTGCTCGGTGTTCATTAAGAAGTAAGAAAAGAGGTGTTCAGGGAACTAAACTTCCATTATGGTGAGCCTCTGATTAGGTGTCCCCTATGTACTGCTGTGACAAACGATGTGTAGCGGGAGAGAGAGACAGAGAGAACCAGAGGAGATGAGATAGAAGAGAGAAAGAAAGAGAGAGAAGAGTGTCTACTGGCACTTTTAATGACTTGTGGTGTGCTGAACTGCTCCTATTAATCAGAGTACTCCATGGGCTTAAGAGCAAGCTCCTGAGTTACACTCTCTTATAAGTCTTGCAGCTATAACTTGTCACCTAGAGCCACCCCAAACACTTCTTACCACTAACTAAGCCTCCTACTACCAACAGAAATCAGCCCAAGTATTTAAATGACACTTAATGAATCAAATGTGTTGTTTCTCAGTATATGCTGGCTTATTTCAAATTGGAGCATGCATTACCAGAGTCCACATCTCTGGCAGCTGTGCTGCATTATGGTGCAGGTGTTACATGGACGGGATACGTTTATCATGTTTTGATGACACATGACAAGATTACACAAACTAAATTAGCTTTGCTCCTTGTAGACAGTGACTTTACCAAGAAAATATTTCATTTTACAAAAATAGAAATAGAAATGTGCATGTCTACGCAAATAACAGTAATTAACAGGGATTTTTAACACACTGACATTTGTATTCTATTGTTCGTTACGTGCTGATGCATACCTAACAATCATGAGTCTTAAATGTACTGAGATTATACAAATTAAGTACAACTATTGTTAATGTAACAATCAACAATTTACTGTCAAAGCAATTGTTCAAGTGTCAAAGCATGTGGAAAAAAAAGTAGCAGTGAAATGAGAGATGGGTCAGTTAATGATTCCATATGCATCGATACTGAGTCCATTAGACAAATGAAATTATAAAAAGGCCTTAGTTCTTCTCTAATTTGAAATATAGTAGGGTCTAAGGCAGAGGGTGTCTTATGTGGTACAGGGACGCTCACCTGCATACACTCATTCTTGCCCATGACGCCGGCAAGCTGCAAATAACATTTGACCTGCTGTCTAATCTTCTGGAAGCAGTCAACAATGGGCACTGTGGGGATGGTATGGATACGACTCAGGATGTCAAGAGCCACATTCACCAAACCCTGGGGAAACAAGAGTGTGATATGATTTTACAAAAACAATTAAAAGAAAGGAACTTCATGACTTGGTAAAAATGGTTCATAAGCCTAAACCAGTACCTGCTTGCGTCCTATTTTGCCATACTGAATGATAGCAGAAGCCGATGCATGAACTCCCAACATGGCATTGTTGTTGTTTGGATCGTGCTGCGTGTTCGTCTCATAAGCTGTCACTATGGCTGTGGACAGGGACAAAACAGTGATGAACATGGTATTTATTTTCTTTTAACGCAAGTGTCATGTTTGAAGAAGTACGCAAAAAGGTATAGCTAAGAGGAGCGTGGTGATCTTCTAGCACACTGAAAGCTCAGCTCTCATAATGCAGGAGGGCACTGGGGACACTAAACGTATTGAACAGTAAATGGGCCATGGCGATGAATTTCATCAAGAAAATTCCATTTCACTTCAACATAAGTTTGAAGGCTGTCACGTATAAATGAAGTGGATTTTATTGGCATGGTGCTGCAGAACCAGTGCTATCATTATTGCAGTGCCTCACTGTGCGAGTTGGAGCTCAAGTTGCTTGAGACATCACATTTTGCAGTGGCTGCCTCTCTGAATGGTTTCAAAGTCACTGCGGGAGAGAGCTGAACACTGAGCAAGGTAAATATGTGTGTGTGTCAGAGTGTGTGTGTGTGTACTATGTCCTGCAGTGAGAGAGAGGGAGAGATTGCTGTAGCAAGCTGACATTTGGAAATGTACAGAGACCCTGAAGGGGTTCTGAACATCGTGGCCTTCTTTGAGAAGAGCACTTTGTGGAACTGGTAAAAACCGAACCAGCAATCTGAGTGTGTCTGCATGAGAGTATCACCCTGTAAGATTCATACAACCTGCATAAAGTGCATGCATGTGGACCTAAATGTATGCCTCTCTGTTGACAAATTTGACAGGCAGTACTGGATCTGTGGGCGTTTGTGTCGTACCTTGGTAGTGGTGCTGGCGCCACATGAAGATGCTGCTCCAGTGGGACAGATCATCAGAAACAATAGGCAGTCGGTTCCTCCAGGTCTTCACCACAGTCTTCATATCGTGAAGGCTGGTGTTGCGGCCCAGGTTAGCCGGCTGAAGCCCTGCATTAATTTGGGCTGCTTCTTGCAGCTCAATGATCTGCTGTGCCGCCTGGGGGGGGGGATAAGAGAGAAATCTCAACTTTTTGTATCATACACAGGATCGTGATTATCTCTAGAGCACACTCACTACACTTGCACTCTTTAAACTTTTATGGTGATAGATCTGAAGCAGCCGCCAAATGCTTCTCGAGCTTTCAATGGCTAACTTTTTTGTTTACAGTTTACATTTCGTGTTCCCAGGCTGGCTCTATGGGCTGCTTCAAAGATTTGGTCCAGACAGTATACCAGCTGCACTTAATCTTGTTAATATTCTGTCTACACAACACAACAAATCTATGCTACTAGCCAAATTTGGTTTCGTTGGCACTGCATAACCCACATGGCATCCATCTGCTGTCAATCAGTGACTGTCATATTTTTTAAGTTAAAGAAATCTCATGTACATTTTTTTATTCTATTTCGAGCTGATGCTCCAGAACCAAACAACATGTTAAAGCTTTGCTTGCTCTGGGTGTTCTAACATGCAAAATAAGTTTTTTTGCCATCAAAAATGTCTTGTGCATTTCTGCCTCATCACCCTCCCATTATTACTTGTTGCTTTCAGTGTGTGGTGTACTGCACAATGAAGCAGAGAATTCCTAAAATATCTAAATCAATTCAACAAAGCAGAGCTTAAGGAGTGAGATGGCGACAACATGGTTAGAAAGTAGATAGAGTGTTTGGAGACAAGGTTTCAGATAAGAGGTGGAAAGATGGCATGGGAGATGTGGAGAACAAGGATCAGGAGATAGATGGAAGGAACAAGCCGAAAGGTGATGGCAAAAAGAAAAGGTGTGAGACTGTGTTAATGGAAAAAATGACTCTGTGTGAGGCTCTGAGGTAAAAGCATAGAGAGTGGAAAACATGAAGGATGAAGTCAAAGACAGAGCGTAAAATGATAAGAAAAATAGGACTGTTACTGTCAGGGTATTGACAGATATGAGGACATAAGACAATGCTGGCTTACTAAACAATCCCAGGGGCTGAAAGCCTCCAAAAACAAGATGGATCAAAGTGACACATTTACTTCTACGGAGAGCTAGATCTGACGATCTCTACCTCATCCCTGACAGAACACAATGCTTTACCATACGCTCTCATAGCAAAACATTAACACCATGATTGTAGACTTTTGACAACATTTTTGCATTTCCTTTTTTCAGGCCGATCTGAGTTAATAATGACTAGGAGATATTACGGATGTTCCTAACGACCAGGAAGTGTAAACTTACACTAGAGGGTGTGTTTAATCGAAAGAAAACATTAAGTAAACAGTCAAAACTGAGCACAATTTCAACTAAGAGGTAAAACATTTTCTGTTAAAGTAACACATACATTATATCTTAGGTGTACTTAATAAGTGTTACTCGGATTTTATAAACAACATTTGACAAGGAAGACAGGACATTCAGGTCCAAATCATGTCGATGTATAATTTAATCGTGTAAATCAATAAAATAAGAATATCTTTAACTGACCAGTATTTCCGACTAATGAGGGTAGCGAAGTTTGGTAACACTTCATAATAACTGTTATTGATAATTTATAGCTATTTAAATTTTAGTTAAAGGGGCTCTGTGGAACTTTTGTGTTATGTTGGAAGCTGTTTGTTTAAGTTAGCAGACTAAACTTCTAAGCTAACGTTAGCTACTATTATCTATTATCGGTGCCAAGAGAGGCACAGAAACGAGGCACTCGAGAACTTGCATAAAGTCACATCCTTTCCGCCATTACAGAGAGATCCACAGTCCAGCATCATTAAACAACTTTATCCACAGGCTTGTGTAGACAACCGAGAGACGGTGAAGGTCTCATTTTTCAAGTCACATTACAATCCACTTACATATGGCCAAGAAAAAAGTGATTAATAGTAAATTATTGCAAATTGTTAAAAAAAGAGAGCCCCTTTAATTGTCAAGTCGCTCTTAACAAACAATGCAGTGTTTTATAAACCATTTATAAATGTTGCAGTTAATGGCCATCCAAATATTGTTTATAGATCAACTACACAGTATTTATTTACCATTCACAAAGTATTCTAAACATCAGTTGCAACTTTGCAATAAACAAATGGTTTATAAAGCATTTCACCGTTAAAAGTGAAATAACAAAAAACTAAGAAAGAAAAACACAAACAATTATTGCATTAAAATACAGTCCAGCAATATGTATTTTAATGCCGCCAGAATCATTTTGCAGGGAAAATCATTATGTCTTCCTATATTACTTCAACAGCTAATCTGCTCCTATATGGCACAAAAAAAAGGACAAGGCTATGGGAAAATGTGAAAATGATAAGCGAGGGCTTCTATCTCATTCCTTGGAGAGAAAAAAAGCCTCATTGATTGGCCCAAAGCCGCTCTGTGAACATACAATCAATCATTCCATTATAACTACTCATCAATCAATATTAATGCCAACCCTCATAATCGATAGCGTGGGTGATAATCCATTGATCGTCAGTCACTGCTAAGAGCTGGGATTTGATGATAACTTGATTCAAATGGTATTTGAGCCCTTCTGTATTTGCAGAGTCTGGGCTTCTCATTCTCCGAGGCTCATGGAGTCGTGAATATGAGATATAGAGTTTGGAATGGAGATTTACAACAGGCTGCTTGGCTGGGCAGAGGAATAAATAGCTTGTTTTCCCTTGGCTAGGGTAAATAATTGGACTGCACATATGCGAGCACATGCACACCCCAAAAAACCACACACACACACACACACTAAAGCAGAACGTAGTCACCCAATTCAAATAGCCATTTTGAAAAGAGAAATGTAGTGAATCAGAGCTGTGCTGAAGACCCCCCCCCCCCCCCCCCACGCTCCGAAATCACATCTCCCAAAACAAAATAAATTAGGCAATACTATATTTTTCACAATTATCTGTTAATATCAGCTGATGGCCCATTTCTAACCTTCATTCAGACCGTCCCATTCATCATGTAAATGTAATTCTGCTGCAGGTATTTAATCAAATGGTATCTGATGGCAGGGAAGTAATTACAGCCATCCTAAACTAACTCCCTTTCTCCTGTTCTTCTCTTTCTCTCTCTCTTTTCTCCCCGCATTTGCCACATTCTGTTCACTCTACCTTTTTTTCAATTTCTATCGCCCAAGTCTTCCCTCTTTCTCCTTTTTCATCTTTGCCCCTGTCTATTGTAATCTCCTGTGGTGGAATCAAAGAGGCTTAAAAGGTTTTTTATTTTTTTATTTTTTTTTAATCATCCATCTCAATTTTATAAAATGGAGAGAGCTAGAGGGAGATAGAGACCGTTATCAGCAGTTACTCAACAACACAACGTCTCAGAGCATCTGATGATCTCTTGACATGCATCTCTTCAAGTGCTTATCACAATAAACTGACTTCCTCTTCACCGCTCTTCCCGGCTTCCTGACTGCTGTGTCAGTCTAAATGGAGCCTTTCAACAGAGGAAAAGAAAAAAATCTTCATGCATTTTGGGCACTGACCTGCAACAGCGGTGTGTGCACATGGGAGACGATGTGCGGCAGCCTCCTCCACTCACGGATGGCCAGGCTGGAGGCCATCTCCACCAGCCGTTCGATGAAGTTGAGCTGCTGCTCCTCTGGGTGGCAGATGGCCAGGTAGCCTCGGTGCATGTTCACCTTCCATGCCATCTCCTTAGGACAGCTCAGCTCCACCTAGAAATTCAAACAAACTCCATTTTCACATTTAACTAGAGCCTGATTTTATCAGCTGATATTGGCCTATCACAGCTGTATTGGTATATAAATGTATGCAGTCTATACAGTTTGTGCTGCAATGTGAAAACTTTTTCAAACAGAACGTATTGCAGAAATTAAATGCTCGGGTAATTTATAAATATTTGATTTCCAGTAAAGTTTTTACTGCACAGATGTCATTATGTCATTTTGAAGTTTATTGATAAACACAAAAAAAATCCTGCCTCCATATCTTTGTCACAAGCATTTAATTTGAGGTATCTACTTCAAGGGATTTATACATTGACATTTAAAGAATATTGGCCAATATATTGATTTAGATCACTCTCCAATATTGGTACCCACATAAGCCCCCCAAAAAACAGAATTGGTCGGGCTCCAATTTAAACACCAATTCATATTAGATAAAAAAAAATTATAATATAATAAATATTTGTTTTTGAAAAGGTAAATGGTTCGTGATGATTCAAATTTTTAATGATCAATATACCACTGTCAAATTAATGGTGTACCTTGGTAAATTACCCTAAAAATATGAGATCATATCTGGGAGGTTGAGTCTCACTACAGCAGTGGTTCTGATATCCACCTTCCAAATTTTGCTTGTTCGTCTCTACGTTCATCTGTAGAGCATAAATGGGCTGTAATTTGATTCATCTATGAGTCTAACTTATTCTACATTCTCCTGCCTCCAGAAAATCAAGCTTTACTTGTGTTTGCACTGGAAAATAACCTCATCTTGCTCTTTTAGTCTTTAAAGCAATTCATCAGTTTCCCCGCAAGAATTCATACCAGCAGCACACAGGATTAAATGTTCAGATAAAAAATTTAAAGGATCAAATATTGAGAAAGAGTCTACACGTGTCAGACACTTCAATTTAATGCTGTTTAAGACCTTTTCAAACACATTTTTAACCATATTTAAGACTGCTTTTGGACAAATTATTCAATCACTGCAGTTGTGTATAAAGACATGCAGCATGCATTTGGTCCAAGTACAGGGACATTTTACATATTTAGGAAAATGGTTACTTGAGTGGGTTAATCTACATCTTGCCAACAGGTTAGTGCAAGTAAAACGTAAAATTACGGTATCAAAGGTTTAAAGATTTTTAACATTAGAAATGTGGACCGTCAAAGAGATGAGTTTGAGTCTTTTTGATCAAAAAATTGTGCAGATGTGTAGATTTATTGCATGCAAAATATAGCTTTGCAGCAGCCTTGCATTTTTCTTTGGGATCAGCTGACTGATGGCAGCAGTCAGTTAAGATTAAAATCTATGAGGAATTAATATGACATTCTGTAGAAACAGATACACAGTTGGTGTATGTGTTGTGCTGTTTTTCTGAGTTTGTTCCTATGATGTTAAAGAGAAAGGAGCATGGCAGTTTTAATTAAATGTAAACATCTGAGGGAAAAGGGCCTATGACACTTTCCTTGCATAATTTAGTTCATGGACAAATACACAACAATACAGTTTCCAATTCATTTTCTGAATGGTTTCAGCAGGACTTTTGTACTAATGACTAATCAACCTGACGAGTCTGACACACTAGCAGAGGAGAGGAAATGGCCCCGCTATTGATTAAAATGCAGAATACATTAACACTAAACAAACAACAGCCTAGGGGAGGCTGATGCGTCAAACCTGCGGTTTGCTGTTATGTGTTCATGAGGAAGACAGAATGAGAGAAGCCCAAGAAGAGGAAGAGAGAACAGCGCAAGAGAGTGAGAAAGCCTAGGTGTGTATTTGTGTAAGCTCTTCTGATGTTGGAGAAAATTACAGTGATCGGTCAAAGCGCACTTATCAGGGGTGACACTTGATGAATATCCTGGAGACAGGGCCGCCCTTATCAAGAGCCAGCTTTAATTGAAAGCGGGGGACATTTGGACTTTGCCTCTGAGGTGGTGAGCAGTGGGAAGGCAGGCAACTGAAAGACTTGCTCCTCTCCTCCACCATAAAACAAATCACCCCGCAGCAGATGCCAGGGTAATTATTCACACGCACAGCTGTCGTAAATATTAGCTGCTAAATCCAGAGCTGCAGAGCGAGGGATGAAGAGATGGAGGTGGATGTGGAGAGGGTTAGTAATGACAAAAAGAAGTAGGGAAGTGAAGTCGAAGAAGTAAGAGACAAAAGAAAGAGAAATGGGTACACAGAGGAGGGAAGGGATGAAACGCAGAGGAAGGGATACAGCGGAGTTGGTGTGGCCATCCAGACAATTTAATTAGGTGTCACCTTAGGACAGAGCGGCTCAATGGATTGGTTCCAAGTCTCCTTGAAAGAGCAAAGCAGGAGTATTTGTTATATGCAAGGTACTATCACACGCTCGCCACCCGTCTACACTTTGTTTTAGAAAACATGAGGCCAATAAATTAACAGGCCAAACAGCTGAACTGCATTTCCACAGCTTTACGGCCAGCTCTCTCTTCCTCCGTGGAGGTGTGGGTTTGTGGAGCTGCAGGACGGTCCCAATATCAAGTTACTATACTTCACACTGACACGAGGCCTGGGCTGCAGCACTGTACTGGATACCAGGAATGTAATAGAGAAAAGGAGTCGAGTCCCCGGTTCAACGGGTTCACGCCTAGAGGCTCCACTGTGTCTGTGATTTTGTTAGTGATAACTTGTGGTTACAATTTCTATTTTCTGTCAAACTGTTGGGGGTTATTGCAACCTTTGGGAGACAGTGAGAGCGCTCATGTATGTGGGTGTGTGTTTATGTGAATTCCATGCATGAATACATTTTCACATGGTGACTGTGCTCCTCACCTGTACCAGAGCTTCCTTCATGGCCGCCCAATTGGAAACCCTCCAAGCACACTCGAGCATGAGATAAGGGTTCGAGTGGCCTTTAGATTGGCCGTATTCTGTCAACGGTTCCCACTGGTTCAATTCCTTAGAGCAGCTGGACATGGAGACGAGGGAGATGAAAAGTTAGGCTCTTAAATGTGCTACAGCTGTGCTAATTAAGTTTTTGCAATAAAATGTATCCTTTAATTAGTCCAATTCACAGTTCTTCATTAGGGCTGTCCCCGTGGGAGGTTTTCCTCTGTCATTTTGGCTTCACAAATTTCCTTCAGGGTTTTTAACATTTGCACGGGCTCCTTACGGTTTCTTCACCCATATAGCCGAATGTCTTCATTTGATTTGAATTACAGAATATGCCGAATATTGGGGGTAAACTACACATAACATTGGACCTGATGTAAAGTAATAACGTGCTTTTTAAAACAGGCAGATACAACAGGGAGTGTCACTGGTCATCCTAGACTGCGGCAAGTTGTTATAAAGGAGACATTTATTTCAGATGCATCACAAGAAAATGGACTTGATGGAATTTCCCCTGCTGACAGATACCTATTTTTCCAGTGACAGCAACTATGGCACATTTTTGAATAAAATCATATCAAAGCCTGCAAAGAAAAAGGTGAGATCAACAGATGTATACATTAAATATATATCATACAGAAATCCAGTTTGTCTAATGTATTCTTCAAATATTGTTTCTGAAAGCCCCACTGTGAAAATTGGTGTCATGAATGGATTGTATGTTATCTGGTTTATAAGATCAATGGTGCACAGGATATATATGAAGGTATTAAAAATCCCACTGTGGTTTTGTGCTCTGCTGGCTCTCTTAATGTGTAAGATAGACTGCCCTCTGGGATAACAGGAGCTTCTCTGTTCCAGTAATCTTACCGTATCCAGTGGTCCTCCCAGAGCTGGTATTCAGGGAAGATGGCCGGGGAGACGTTGCTCCTCTCGTGTTCTTTTCTAGCCTTCTCCATTGCTTTCTCGTAGCTTTCTTGGGCCTGCACAGACACATTAAAGTTTTAACACAGGCTTTTTGAGGCTGACAAAATTAACAGTGCAAGGTTACTGCCTCGACACAATATTTGTCCACATTCATTTGACAAACTATTACATCTCTCAGTAAAATCTGATACAGTTGAAAGCCTCCGTAATGACCATGAAGTTGAATAAAACCTTTGTGGAAGTAGTAGTTATTTGTAGAACAGGGAGCCCAATAAATTGGCAACAATGCATACATTTTATACTGGCCATGCTTTCTCTCACCTGTTCAAAGAAGCCATGCTGTTCGTAAGCAATGGCTGTGGCGGTCTCAGGAAACTTGCATCTTTTCTGCCACAGGCCGGCCCACATGTCCTCCTCTTGGAGCAGAGAGTAGAGCTCTGCCAGGGAGTCTAAAATCTCCTATGGAGAAGAAGAACAAAATGTAGATGGCAGCAGAACAAATTGGAAAGTTCTGAGTGAGAGCAGCTTTTCTAATGAGTCTAGTTCAAACAGCATAAGTGCCAGATTTGCCATCTTTGCCAGCTTTAAAGACAAGGCTGCAACACACACGACAAATATACTTTCAAGATTCTCTACTGTGGAAGAGAAGGATACATAAAAAGATCAATAGCAGTTTTAAGAAGCATGCTAAAACCCTTTTTTCTGTTTCTGTGGCTTGCATTTTCCAGACAAAGCGCCCTGGACGAAACACTACGTTGTACAATGATTGTCAATTGTGGAAACTATGCAAAATTCAAAGACCTTCGATCAGTCGTAAAATAAAAAAATTCTGCCAACTCCAAATCTAAGTACATTACCTGCTGAGGTGGTGTGATGCTCTCCTGCTCGTAGAACTCGGTGCTCTGCTTGGGTTTGCTGTGCAGGCTGAGGCCCTTTTCAAAGGCCTGCTGCTCCAGCATAAGAGTGGAGCGTAGCCAGAGGTTGTGCGTCTTTCCCAAGTACTTGAGCACACAAGGGCGGATGGGAATAGGAGGCACACACTGGGACATGGCCTCCACAAAGCAGTTTAGGGCACTGGGCTGGCAGTCCCTCTGGGCCTGATGGCTGCCGCTGCACAGGAAAGGACTCATTTCTCCTGACAAAGCCTGAGGGGGGATAAAGAGAGCTCATCAAACTACCCAGTCACACTTAAGCACTGATATAGCTTATTGATAAAAGCATTCTGTTGCACGTATGTGATGCAATGTGATGCCTTTTTCCAGTAACAAAGGTAGGAGGAAACATGTGAGATGACTAGGAATAATACAGGATTTTATATACATATTTTTGAGCAAATAATCAATACAGGTGATGTCATAGAAGTGACTGCAATGATTAACCCAGTCAATAAATTATTTTTCATTTGGATCTTAAACCAGGGTAATACATAAAAAACATTATTTGCATGTTTGAAGTGCACTTGGCCGCTCTCTCTCCACGCCTGCAGAACAGACTTTGAGCGTGACCATGGAGTTACTGCTCTGATAATCATGACTGACACACACTCAGAAATAAATGATGTATTGGTAATGAATATCATTTTCACTGCCCACTGACAGAAAGGAATAATTAATGCCTTGATGGTCACCTTAATTAGGCTGATGGTGGAGAAGGCCAATATGTGGACAGAAGTTAATTCCTTCCATAGAGGAATATGCTTTTCTATCATCCTCATGTAATAATCAGCCCAGAGATATAAAGCCTGAGCGAGCAGCAGTCATAACCCTACCACCCCCCATAATTTATTATGTTGCAATGGTGGCATTAAACGCAGTGCTGAGCCAGGCATCAGAATAAACACGTGACATATTTGTGACTTCATGCCTGTCACAGGCATAAAATATCATCATTCCGAAGCCATCTTTCTATTGACTGCGTCTTTCAGATGTTTAAGAGCTCAATCACTTCAAATCAGGGCCTTTCAACAAGTCTCAAAATACTCTATATGCATCTGGTTCGTTAAACTCATTACAGCTTTCCTCCTTCAGCTTTCTCGTTTCCATTTTTAGCATAAATTAATCTGTCCTCATTAAGTGGAACTGCAGGTTTTGAGACAGAAATGGGATGGCCAAGGTCAGAGTTACAGTCTGCTTGCTAACGTCATTGATAAGATACAGAAAACGATGAAGAGAGTGGATGAATGTGTGCGTGCGTGCGCATATGTGTAGAAAATAAAAAATTTAAAAAAGCCAAAGTCAAAAATACTGTATAATGTGCTTCATTTGGGAGTGACCAAACTGTCATTTTGGATTTTCCAGCCAAAAGGGACACATTTTAGACTTAACGTACTGGGAAGAGCTGCACAGTTACAAGCTGCATCAGCTTATCCTTACCCGCAGATGTAAATTAGCCTCTGTTGCAGCTCTATTACTACCTCCACCTTCTCCTTTCAGCCTCTGTAACTTTCATACAGATGGCAAATATCACAATATTCCTGCCTTGAGAAGGCGGTGTAAATGGGGCAAACCTTTTGAACATTTAATAATATGGTCATGCACATAACTGCAACAATCACACTCAGAAGCTACCTGCTCTGTGCTCCTCTGCTTAGGGTGTAACTACACGGAGGCCAGTAAGTAATACTTACATGCTGCTGCCTGTCAGAGAGGATCTTCCAGAGACGAGGGAAAAGCTGAACCCAGGTCCTCTCGGCCAGCGGCGTGGAGATGTGACAAAGCTGGACCAGAGCATTCAGAAGAGCCCCCGTCTAACAAAAGGCAGAGGAAGATGACAGCAGCTGACTCAGCAAGGCAATAGTGTCCTTAATCTTTGTCTTGGGACTCAAGAGTACTGCTGATTTACTATCCTACTGGGTGGTTAATTGTATTTGACTGATGTTCCTGGTAATAATCAGTTCCTGATTTTATAGCTAGAATAAAAATCAGCAGGATCATGGATCATAAAAATCTCCTGCACACTATACATGAGGGAAAATATGTTCAAAGTTAAACATCAGAAAGGCTGCTTTCTCTAATACTGTCAGTAGTAACCTCTGGGTAATTAGGGTCATTTTGAAAACTCCTCATAATGGTTAGATATATCATTCTCCTCAGCTCACACTGAACTGAAAGACAGAGTATATGCCCGTTTCAGGAGGACCGACCTTACCTTGACCTCCCGCAAAGAGTCGAGGAACTTGTCATGGCGGTTCGTAAGCATGTGTAGTTGGTTGCCTGCATCTCTCTCGGCCTGCTCTTTACTCTTGGGGATGGCCGTCTGGTCACCTGGAGCTAACTCTATGTCTATCTCCACATCCTGCCAGAAAAGAGAAGAAAACAGTCATCTTTTGGGAGAGCTCTGAAATTCTTCATGGTGGGCACACAGGAAAGAAGACAAAGTTATGAAAGGGCACATTAACCATCAACAGCTTCTAAGTAATGGGTAGTAAATGAGAGCAGCCGCTAATTTTAAAAGAGCGAGCAAGGAAGAAAAGCTTTAATCTTGTCTGCCGACCACAGTATATAACACGTTCCTAATGGGATAATGTGCTAAATTATGTGAGAAAGCATCTCTCATGACACATTGTAGCGTGTGTGTGGGTCTGTTTGCGTGTCCCACCTCCTCCTTGGTCTCACTGTTCTCCCTCTCACGCGGCTCCTGCTTGACATGTGTTGCCATGGCGAAGGCGGCGCGGTCATGGCTGTCGGCCAGGTTGATGACGTTTGTAATAGACGGCAGCATGGATCCCTGGCAGCTGGTGCCGATGATGGTGTTTCGTTCGCACACTGCCAGCAGCAGCTAACAAGCACACACACACAAGAACAAAACGTGATCAGTGACAGTGAAATGAGTGACAGGCATCTCAAAAGGCTAGCTGAGAGTGGAGGGGGAAGAAAGACAAAAGAAAGATGTGTTTTATGCATCAACAATACAATCTTTTTAATGCCAGATAAAAGGCTTAAGAGGCTCACTGAAAGATCAGAGTCAGCATTGTTTACCTCTATGCACTGTTTGATCCAGAAGTGGCTGCCCATCGCCTCCCAGTTCTGAGAGCAGCAGATGTAGAGCAGCCTCTCATAGACACGGCGCTTCATGGAGGCGTCAAACACCTCAAAGAACTTGGCTCTGATTAGTGGCTGAGTACAGCGAAGCCCTGAGAGGAAGGCTGGCTCCAACTTGGATGTGATGTCACTTCCTGAGAGGCTCTCATCCCTGTGTAATATGATAGACAAAACAATTATTTCAAAGTGTTTGCAAGCTGCATTATTCATGAGGGCAGAACACAGGCGTTTTGTCGAGAATGAAATATTCAATTCACTTAGAACATCTGCTGGAACTGAAAGCAGTCACGGCAATGATGTGTGAATCAAAACCACTGAGACAACTGTGAAAAACAAGTTACAATATCAAACACAAAAATAAAGTACACGCTAAAGTAACAGGAGCAACTGTACTCTGCGATGATTCGACATTCATGAAGCCTATCATATTCAGTTGTTGTTGCAAGACGTGCTGATTCAACTTTGTTTGAAAGCCGTCATCTGTGTTAGTGTCAAATACTCGTGTTTCTTGACAGACCTGAATATAAGTTAAAGCTAAATTCTCTGCCTAACCTTCTTTTTTTGTAACTTTTATGCAGCGCCGTCAACTGCACTGACAACAAACAAAGTGGCACTAATGGCAGAGTGTCATGTGAAGAGGATAGAGGTGATGCATGCCAATACTCACTTAAACTGGCACAACACTTGCAGAATGTTTAGAACACATTCTTTATGTTTTTATGACTTTTACTTCATCTTTATATTAGTAAATATTATTACAATGTGTTTTTGAGCAAGGAAGGAAATTTCCATGCAGAATATCTGCATGTATAGCTTTTCTCTTTACTCTTTTTAATCCTTAATGAATAACGGGTCCAAATAAAGCAAATGATACTAATGAGGGATATTTAAAGCTCAATGTTTGGGGGTACTTCAGTGTAACTGTAGTCATAATTATTACTGCTAATTAACAGAATACAATCTCATCAATGTTGCTTGGGATGAAGGTGGTATTTGCAAAAATTGCAGGCAGACAGGTAGGTAGGATTCTAAACATATTACAAACACAGAAGGTAGTCTTATAGCAATATCCAAATGCAACATGGCAGCCGTGTCATTCAGTCATGGGGATCACTGATGCATGAGGAGATGGCAGTTTACACTGAATACTGTGTGAAATTTAAGTAGTTTTGACGTGAAGAAAGCAGTAATAGTAAAGCCCTAATGGTCACGCATTAAATAAAAAAGGCATAATTTCTACATCATCCGGCTGCATTTAATGGGCCTCATGGGTGTGATTCACATAACAGAAGGAGAGGGAAGGTGGTATAGAAGTAACAACAAAGGTGAGGCTACCACGGTTGCATATTGCACCATTCTTTTATTCACAAATTGTTCTGGCACGGCTGCTTTGTCATTTCATTATCATTACTCCCTGTCCATCATGGCTTTACGGCTCATTTTTAAATCTTCTGTGGAGCAGATGTGGCGGAGAGATGCAGGGTACATTTGGCTGATTAAATATGTTTGTGTGTAAGACAGGAAGACAAAAGAGTGCCATGGTTTGATGAATAGCGGTCACTAAGACAGTCCCTCCCCTCTGGCCTTCACCTGCTGTGTGTCCTGTCACGAGTCCTGACACTACCGTAGCCCTGTGAAAGACCCTGGCACATTATCCATCTCTATCACTACCTGCTGTCTTTCTGACCTCTCCTGCACGATGCCACACTTCTATTCCCCAACCTGCCTCCACTAACCATCATCTTACTGTAACCATTTCCATCTCTCGACTTATACCTCCTTTCTTAAAAATGACGAAGGGTACATTTCTTCATCATCATTTTCCTTTGCTCCTTGACCCAACCTCCCGTGTCTTTTCCACACCTCAAACCCCCGACCATAACCCCCCTCCCGTTAAGATGGATGCAAGGGCAGCATCGGCATCGGGTGGCACGGCCATTTGGCCATGTGATGAATGGCGGTAATTACCTGTAGACGTAATTAACGAGGTCCAAGAACTGGGCGTTTAACTCAAGTTCATCGGGAAAACGCTTCTCTATGTAGGTCATCATCTTCACCAGCAAGATGGACTTCTCGCGCAGGTTGGGCATCTGGAGAGAGAGGTGGCGGTTAGAGAGGAGAGATAAGAGAAAGAGACAAGAGGACAAGGAGAGGGGAGAAAATAACAAAAACGCAGATCATCTATTTTTCTTGTAACCACATCTCTCTGTCCACCTCAGCCCTTTACCACTTGCTCTCCTTCTGCAGCTTAAAAGACAATAAAGACCAAAGACACCTCTGTGGGTATTACGCCAATATCGACCTCGCTGGGTTTAGAAAAAAATGTGCTTTGCTTGTTGTTTGTCCAAAGGTTTCATGCCTTGTAAAATCTCCTTTGCCAATTTAGTTCTCTGATTCACACCTACTATTATCAAAGAACTAATGCGATTATCTGCTGAATCACACATTTCTATGTGTTTCCATGCATAAAATATGTAGAAACTGTCTCAGCAAAAAGCCTCCTCACCTGATTGGCGGCCATAGGAGAATTGTTTTTCACCCACTCTTCCACAATTTTGACGACAGCACGGAGGATTTTGGGGTCAGGTGACTTCTCGATTAGCGAAGTGAGGATGACCTGGATGAAGTTCTTTCTCATCTCCATGCTCATGACGGACAGTCGCGTCTTCACCAGGTCGAGACTCAGCATTACCAGCTCACTGGTCACTGTGAGAGGAGAGACGCCAACAGTCAGAAGCGTAAGTATTTTTTATATATAGTGATAACAGTAGAAATACTACTAAACAGTTTCAATACAATCAGGATGAAACTACTTCAGTTAAGCTATTAGATTAGTGTGACAAGCAATCTTGAGAGGCAAAGACCTTTCTGGTCAGACAGCCTTTGGTCTTAGTGACTATAACTGCGCCTAGTGGAGGGTAAATGTCTGTGTTTCCCGATATAGTCATTAGGGGCCCATTTAAAGCACTGATAGTATCTTACAGCCATTACCTCCCATCTGAGGAGTAGCCACAGGAATTATGTATTGCTTGACTTCTTTAAACCTGGTGGAGCCAGGCTCAGAGAAGAAAGTGAACAGGGAACCATAATGAATTTTGTAATAGTCACGAGAAAGCTAAACAACTTAAACCCCTTAACTTGTGAACCTCTTCACTATACCCTGACTGTCATACAAGGCATGTTGTCAAGCATCAAACAGTGGCTACTCCTATCAAACCAAAAGCATAGAAGCACAAGGTGACCATCTGTGTGCTTTCTCCTGTGAGAGACTAAGAGACAATACAGGGTGGGAATTGTGAAACATTCCCTGTGAAACCAGACTATCTGAAAAGTGGATCTCCCCTCACCAAGTCAGCTATTGTGAACACAGCTGTGGCCATTGATATAGAACGTTTGATACGGTCTTTGTATGGAGCTCGGTACTGCTGAGATACACTACATATCCTGGCTCTAACTGAGTCTGAGGAAGGTCACTATGCGAGTGTGCCTGTGTATGACTGTCCTCACACACAGTCCACCCCTTGTTGGATCAGGATTGGGGAAGGTACACACACTAGCATTCCTGATAACGTGAGCCAGGTGAAACTACAGCCCTGCAGAGTAACTGAAATGGCAGTTGATGTCTTGTGGATCTCCAAGCTCTAATTGTGTCTCAGGTGCCGTGAACTCAAGAACTGGGTTAAATAATTGAGGCACAGTGAGGCAGGTCTGACTGTGGAATCAAACACTTACTGCCACTAGACACAATTTTCATGAATATGTTAGGGCTGGTGTGGAGACAAGTTTGATCCATTTTTAATTCACGCTAGAGTGTGTAATTCATTTATGCTTAATAGCTGGTTTTACTGACCAGCCAACCACTTGTCTGTCTTAATGAGTGTAGGATTTAAGAATTAACGGCTAACTGCTGCTAACTGTAACTGCCATTGGCTAGTTATCTCAGTTAGCCATGCAGCCAGCAGTTCAGACTGGGAGCTTGGGAGCATGCTAACTTTGGTAGCTATCCATTCAACAAAAATACCTCGTTATTTGTAGTTTTAATTGTCTGTGTTTACAGTCACAATCTCTTTTATATTGGTATTCACTCAAATTCAAAGCTATACATATATACTCTGTTATTTATACATTTGTATAAGATCACTCTTTATGCTGTTATATAAAAAGGTATATATTTCCCAACTGAATTCCCATCTGTTCTGTTTGTGTACCTGTGCTTGTTTCAGTGACCCCTGGATTGGCCTGCTGAGGGCTCAGGTGTTCCCGCACCATCTTCTGCAGTGAGCGCATGAACACTGAAATGAGGCGGTCGATGTAGCTGGCATTGTAGCTGCAGGCCGACTTCAGGATCATCAGTGTTCCTGGAAGAAAAATGTAGGAGAAGGAGGATGGTGGTGAGAAAAGGGAAATACAATAATCTGATGAGAAACCCTGACGTCTGTGGGGCAAAGTAACACACACACACACACACACGCACAGTCAGCTTGTGTTCATTCACAAGGCATGACAAGGATTTTTTGTTTTTTTTAAAAGGGAATCTAACAAAAGTTCTAGTGTCACAGAGGCAGAGATGGGTATGAGTAATGCCCCCCTCTGCTGTTGCTCCCTGGAGTGGAGACAAATGTTAAAATGTCACCCCTCACTGCTCACTGCGACAGCAGGATACCTAAAGCTTTTTTATTGACCACAACTGCCATTTTTGGAAGCCGTATCAAATTGCATCACCTCTTTACTCAAATAGTCACATTGTGGGCCCTTTATTTGGAGACCTACTGTACATTCCAAATAGAAGAGTGATAAATCAAATAACTTCCCCTTGGAATAAGCTTTGATGTACACTTTATCCATAAATACTCTGAGACATCTGGGTGGATAACAGTAATGTTCATAAAGGGATGGCGGCTGAAAGCAGCAATCTTTCCCGAGACAACCTTTCCCAAACCGCTGGACTGTGGCCTCTGTTTAAACAGACCAGATGTTAGCCCTAGCAGCACAACCCATCGGCTTACATTTTAACGACCCACTCCGATTTAATTGCTAAAAGTGACTGAGGTAGCTTGGTTTTGTATGGAAAAAAAATGGGAGTGAGTAAAATATTTGTAAAAAAACAGGGTTTATGAGCAACAAAGTGAAAGTAACAGAGCGCAAGTGGGTAGGAAGGGAGAAATAAAGAGCTAAAGGTCTTACCAAAGAGCTGTGTGGGGTTAGTGTTGCTTGTGGCTTTCTCATAGTTGGTGAGTCCCTCATAGATGACCTTGCCCACAGCAGCATACAGACACTCCAATTCCTCATACTTAGATGCGACTGTTGATGTGCCTGGAGGGAGAGGGCAGTGTTTGCTTCAGACAAGGAAAAGCTGAGAATCTAAATCAATGCTTTGCTTTCAGCACATGGCATTATGAGCATCAATCAACAGAGAAATGCTCCAAATATTTTGGCACATCTTCAATGAACACAGAAGGGAGTTAGCAATTCCTCAGACAACTCGGATATCCAGTGCTTACCAAGGACTACATTCCAGTTGGAATTAAGGCATTAGGCACTGGCAACTTACTGGGTTCGGTGGGAAAGTTGCTCATGAGGCGAGAAAGGAGGGAATGAACAGCTCGAAGGACTTTGGTGTTGCCGCAGGTCATGCATGCAGCGATGCCCCGCTGGAGGGGTTTAAAATGGGCCAGGATGGCTGGGGACTGAAGCACTGTCAGGAGGAAGCAGAGAATCTCCAGTCCAGTGCAAATGTTAGAGATGTTAGCCTGAGCTGGCTGTTCCTGAGAGGACAATAGAGAGAGCAGAAGAGAGGGAGAAATAATAAAATGAAATATTTACCACTCATCATAACTCATGTGATCCGTGAGTCCAGGAAAATATCCAGGCTAATTTTTTTAAAACACGAGTATACAACCCAAAACAAAGCAAAAAAAAAAATAGTGCAAATTCATCAGCAGATGAATGAATCATTTAGGTTTTTATTCCATATGAATTCCAGACAACTCAGAAATCAATATTCTACACACAGAGGTAATTCTCACACAAAGGAACTGAGGCACTCTGATTGCTGCTAAACTATAGATCAATGGCCAACATCGGGTCCTAATTTTGTCTAAATTGCAATCAAGGTTTACAACGTTGGCAGGGCCAAGAGCATAATCTGGGACAGATCCATGGCACTAATCTTGGCTAATGAACAAGGTGACTCTTGTGATAAGGCTCCTGGTAGATATTAGGGTAGTATTGATTTGGCACTGTATTACAGAATGGGACCTCTGGAGCAATGCAGATAGGGCACACGCATTTATGTTCAAGAGCGTGGGATTGTGTGCGTGGCCCCTCCTCATTTTCCCTCTCACACCCTGCTTCCTGACTCTTAATCACTGCCATGGCAGTACAATGGGATGATAAAAGGTAATCCGATTTAGGGCATTGTTCATTAGTCTGAGTGAGATGGCTGGGCAGGTAGAGCATGCTCCCCGGGGTACGGGGGCCTGTGTATGTGCATCTGCATAAGACCTGCAGAAAGCCTTGTTTGTCAGACCATCCCCACGGGACGCAGAGGCGCTGATTCGGAGTGTGTGTATGTGTGTGTGTGTGTGTGTGTGTGCAAAAAGAAGGCCGATGCAGTGATCCCCAAAAGGGAACAAGGGAAGTACGTGACAATTGGCAGCACATGGTGATAACCTTGTCTGAACAGTGGTGCTGAATCAGACCAGAGAGATGAGAGTGGAGCAACAGATAAAAGGGGAGAGGCTGCGATAAGGGGCTGAAAAGAAAAGAGGAGATGAGAGGAGGAAGTGGTGGAAAGGGAGAGACGCAGAGAGGCAGAGTGGGGCGATACAGAAGGCAAGGATGAGGAATTTAGGACTGGGGGGGGGGGTTGAACGGGAAGGCACAGGCCAACACGGATAGACCTCTGTTATCTCACCACTGTCATTATTTTGTCATTATGGGGGTTGGCGCCTCACTTCATGTATTACTGATAACGGACAAAGGACTAGGAGACGTTAGAGCAAACACTAAGAGCTTAAACAGGGACTCGGAAACTTTGGCAGTCCGCAGAGACGCATTAGTTATGCTTTGCCATTTCCTGTTTACTGCTCAAAGCTGTGACAACAAACATGAACATTTTGCATTTCGTTCAAAAGAGTTTCTCTAAAACATTGTTGATGACATACAACTTTAATCGGTGACAAACTCAAATAAATAATTTTGGGGGGATTTTAAAGAACACCAACAGTCTCCATTAAATACATAAAAAAGATTAGACAGACACTTTCAGAAAGTTAATTTTCATCCATGGAAAATCCAAGAAAAAGCCATTACAAGTAATCTCTTGGAAATACAGAGCGGAAACACAGCACAACAACACACAAGCATGATTGTGGCCATATAAAACATAATGGTTGTCTAATAAGTCATTCTGAAAGCACATGCCATCTTACCACTGTCATAAGCAGCTTGTCAAACCACTGTAGCTTGAGTTCGGCGCGAGGCCACATGTCAGGCCTGAGGGCAGACTTCATCAGGCTAACACAGCGACGGGACAGCAGCTCCCCCGGAGACCCAGCCACATTGGTGCTGTCGTTCACCTAGAAAGGAGATGAAAGGAAAGTCGGGATCATTATCAGTGACAATGGGTCTTCATCTTCAATATCACAATGGTGCCCTGACGATGTGTGAAATCACAGAGGACAAGAAGAGACAAGTAATGGCACCATATGTTGTACTTTCATTCACACAGACAACATAAGCAAAACCAGTCAATCAGGAAGATCAACACAAGCCCTCAAGTTGACCAACATCCACTATGTGGGAAAATCCTTAGCAAGACAATGAATCCTTATCAGCTCTAGATGGGGCGTGCTTTGGTTGGTGATCTTTGGAACCGGTGAAAAGATATGATTTTTCAACTGGGATCAATTTAGCATCACACCACAGTGTTATCAAGTGGAATACAAAGAAAAAGATTATATTTCTTAAGACTGTTCTGTGAGCTGTGAGCGATCCCCCAGCAGTCATATAGGAGCTTATATTCAACAGAGATGGTTGGATGAACAGTGAGAATGAAGCTTGGCCCAAAAAAGAAAGTAGGAAAAGTCAAGGTGGGTGAATTCTCAACAGTCTATTTCAGGCTTGTGACCAAGGTCATCACTGCCACTAGACCAAGGGACGCCCGTGTGAGGAGACACATAAAGGACTGTGTGTGTGTGTGTGTGTGTGTGTGTGTGTGTGTGTGTGTGTGTATGTGTGTGTGTGTGTGTGTGTGTGTGTGCGTGCGTGCGTGCGTGCGTGCGCGTGTGTGTGTGTGTAGAATTGTTTAGGACAGCCACCAGGTGTGTCCTTCCTTCACCACCGAGGGGTCAGGACAGTTGCGTCCTACCTGGCAGGCGCTATGGATGGCAGAACTGTACCTGGTGTGTGTGTGTGTGAGTGTGAGTGTGAGAGACAAAAAGAGAATTGGAGTACTGAGTGTGTATGTGTTGCGGTAATTGTGGGCTTGTTACCTGGCATGCAATCCTGATGAGGAAGTTGACCACTGTGTCCGTATGTTGTTTCTCAACAGGCTTGGTGAGCATGGTCTCAGTACCAGGCATGGGCTGGCTACGGCCAAACACCTACACGCACACACACACACACACAAACAAATTATTATTATGTCAGCTTTTTTTTCTATTTTATTTGAATACAGAGGATATGATTATTCTATAAACAAAGACTAATTCAAGTTTTAAGTCACTGAGACAACAAACGTATTTCATAACAAAACTTACAATGCCAGGTTTTTGCCTGCACTTCTTACAGTGAAAAGAAGGCTGTAACTATGGTTTTCTGATAATTATCCTGGCAACATTCAGAGCACTTAACATTTCTTTGGCTCAAGCAAAAAAAATTGCTGTTGCATTTTAATCTTGACTTAAGATAAAAGGAGTTTGAAATAACACTGTCATTAAGACTGCAGTTATTAAAACTTAAAACTAGCGTGACGTATAAAAGGGATTTTTAACATATAATCAGAAACAGTCATTCTTAGAATGCACAACCTGTGATTTGAGTGGCTTTGCAGAGATGTTGAATGATGATTGAGGCGTTCAAAAAGGGGTTATGTTGGGTTAGATTTTAGTGCAGGGTTACTAACGCTACAAAGCTATAGAGTGATTAGTTGTGATTAATAATGAATATACTTTCCGAATACTGAATGAAATACAGCCACACAGATACGCAGCTGTTTTAGGGCTGCAAATGTAGTCAGTATCATCAGGTTGTCAAGCGAAAAGACTGGATATAAAATAACAAGCTAATGTTAAGCGACAATTTCTGAGTTTGTATTCTAAACAAAGATGGCCTTTTAAAAGACTATATCAGCGGTCCACCATAGGGATTCAGCAACCTCGACTTAGATATTGAACAGGCAGAACAAAGACATCTCATCCAGTTTTGAGACTGCAGAAACAACAGATCACAGTGGGATTCCAGATGAAATAGATGTGAGGCTGCTATGCTGTTGTAGGGAACAATGGATTAAGACAACAACAACCATGCTGGCATCTTCTGTTGCTAATTTTTGTTTCAGACAGATGTAAACACGTCTCTTTGAGTAGTGTGGAACAGGGACAGCCAGCAGAGAGTAGGTAAGAGGATTCAACAGTTATAATGAACAATGTATAATGCACTATTGTAAAGCCAAGCCTGGCTAAAGTGACTGGCCATGGAGGCTAACAGCCACATTCTCCTGCCCCCTGAGTACTGATAGACTGAGCTCACCGTGGAAGCAGCCCCAGTTGCTGTGCGGAACCTCTTCACGTCTTGTCCAGTAGCAGCAGCAGCAGCAGCAGCAGCCGCAGCTTCCAGAGACAGACCTCTTTTCACAGCAGCGCCACTAGTCCCTTCACCGCCAGCACCTACTTCAGCCTCAGACTCCGGCTGCCACGGCAAAGAGAGGGACAGACAGGAGAGGAAATTAGTTCATCAGTAAACATAATGAAAGTCTATATCTTTTCAAGGTTGCCAACCAGCTCCAACAGGATTATGGGTCATGACTATTTATGGAATGTGACTAAGAGAGTGTTTTAATCTCTATGATAAATGGCTTTTTCTTGTGAAATAATAACCATCTCCAGACAGAAGCAGTGATCCATAGCAATGTGGGCACAGAATGGTTTGTGTTAGTCACAAACTGATATGGATGCCCACATTTTGGGTCAGTGAAAACTGTGTGCATTTCTGACAGCCTCTCTCCCTGGATTTTGTTGTTATTTTGTATATGTATTTTTAACCAGTCCATGAGCAAACCTGCTGGTCTTTGATCCTCTGCAACTCCCATTTGATGACCACCTCAGCCAGATCGACAGCCAGCTTCCTTTGCTCTATGGTTACACTTGGGGTGAAGCCCAGACGCTGCATTGCACTGATCATGTGCTGCACCAGGTGGTGGCGCACAGGGTAGTACACCTGGAAAAAGATTGCAATAATTAAACATTTAAGTAGTGATATGAAAATTAGTTATTCTATCGAATATAAGAATTGATTCCATACATTGAGTATCTAGTCCATGAAGCTTCAATATTTGGCATCTTAAACACAAAGTGTCAGTTTGGACCTTTCTGCATTTTTCCCAATGGCAGATGGTCACTAATGCCAATGGCAGGGTTTTGAAGCAACAGAAGCAAACATGAGCAATGATAGCAAATAAGACTGAACAGATGAGAGAGCAGTTTGTAAAGAACCCAAACATCAACATAAAATGCCATTGTCACATGGGGCCTGCTTTTGTACTTATATTTGGACATCTCACTACCTGAGCAGCCACCCTTTAGAAAAACCACATACAAGTATGGAGGAATAGAAAACGAGTGACACATTTTGTTGGATTATAAACTTACAAACTGTTTTGCATTCATGTTAATTTCACATTGGTTTTGATATTCAGTAAGTTACTGGTTTGTTGACAAAAGATGAGGAGAACCTCGGACTTGCCTCAACTTCATGTTAAAATGACAGTATCATATCATACAACAGTATCATCACATAATACATCAGACTGGCTTCGACTGCCTGAGCAACCATCTCAAACAATCATGAAAGTGACCTTTTGTTTGTAGCATCCATTTTATTGTGTTATTCTTTCCCAACAAGACCGTGCTTGGTTGAATGCATACAATTCTGAGGTTTCCAGGCAACAACAAGCCCCATAACTCCGTACAACCCTGCCTTGCCTTGCTTCAACACCATCTTGCTGCAAAAATCCAGTCTGCTGACAGAGCATCATTATCATCAGTGCTGACAAAAATAAAAAGTGAATGAAAGGCAACTGCATGTAATGCAATTTTTTTTCTATACTGCATAAACCTTGCTCTTGATTTTGGTTGATAACGCATGCAAAGTTAAACGGGGTGCTCAATCACTTTGAGACTCCAAGTGGCAAACTCTGAAGTCGTATTCCTACTTAGTCTCAAGGACATGATGACACACTTAGCCCCGAGAATTCACACTCTCAAGCGTCACACTCAAGAGTCACTTAGCTTCATCGCAAACTGAACTGGGACTCACAGACGCACGCAGACAAAAGAGCAAGAGATGAGATGTCTATCTGAGGGCTGTCGCCAGTGTCAAAGAATATTAAAGCTTCTCACTTTGAGGGTAATTATAGCCGATAGAGCAGGGCTTCACAGCCCCTTAATGACAGAGTGGCTAAGCCGTGTCCATCACGTGTGCACACAGACAAACACGCACACAATCTCTATTTCTTTATCAAACACACACACAAAGTCTCTCATCTGTCTGTCATTATCTTCTCCCCAGTGTAATTATGCTGATGTGATTACATTAGATTAGTCATCTGGCCCAGTGAGAGCAGCCTGTCAGTGAGATATAGAGGGGAACTGAGGGAAATGTCAGTCTTCTGCTAAGAGACTGTCGCTTTCTGACCGGCGAGGCAGCGAGCATCAGATGAAAGTAGCGAGAGGGCAGAAAGTGTGAGTGAAGTTTAAGAAGGAAGGCGAACATAAAGGTCAATTATCCATCACTGGGTTCATAGACTAGGCTCTCTTTGACTCTGCCGACCATCACTGAGACAGTGTGTCTAGGACTGTATGTGCATTAAGGCGATTACAGGCAGCAGGTGGTTAACATTAGCTCCACTGGCCAATGATGAATGAGTACGCTCTGTGCTGGAGAGCCATATGATTGCCTTGGCTACTGTCGAAATAAAATTCTAATTTCGTTAACTAACTAATATCATGAAAATGATTAATTGGGGCATACAGTATAATCCAACTTCTAATGATGATGCTCAATTCCAGTTAGGGCTGGTTTAGAGGCATTACACAATTCAGGGCACTCAAATAATCAGCAAAAATAGCTTCTCAACAGTTTTCCCAACGTGGTTCCCTGCAGTTGCCGAATCCACACTGAGCAGGGAGCTGGCAGCAGCAACAAATGTGAATGTACTGAAGTGGCAGTCACCCTCTCACTTCAGGGAGTGTTAGACATTCATGATTTTTTTTGTGGTGTTCAGATAAGTCCCTCATGGTAACAGGGACAGAAATGAACTTTTTTTGACTGTCCAACATGTTTACCCATATGCACACACTGGGAATTGACACATTCAATAGTGGCTTAAACTTAAATATCTGTTTTTGTGGTTCTATATCAGCTCACCCTGAAGTGCTGCACAATGAGATGCAGTATGTGGACCAGCTGTGGTACAGTGTGCCCCTCCTCCACAATGATCTTGCGAGTCCAGTGGGTCAACATCTGGTGGCCGTCCTCCATTCGGGCAGGCACAGCTGGGGTCAAGATGGCCATGGCTTGTCGCACAATGGCCCGGGCCTCCATAGTGTGAGCCTTCAGCAAGCTGTGGAAAACCTGGGAAAGTAAAGGTAATACACTTGTCACTTTTCCTGCACAAGTGATGCTACAAATTCGTATTTCTTTTTTTAATGGCCCCTTCAACTACTGTATTTCTCTTACAATACATTTATATCACATTGATGGAATACTACTAAGCTCTCAGACTAGCACATACTCACTTCACTTCAAATACTCTACTGTATTATTTTACTACTTACATTTATCATGTTTCTCCATTTTTAAGTTTGTTATTTTTTTAATCTTGCATTTATCTGTAATCATCTCATTTCAGTCTTTGTTTTGCATAAATGCATTTTTCATTTTCTTCACAAATCTACCTTGTTTCATTTCAATTCTCAATTCAACCCACGCTGCACTGAGTTTCTGCTCCCTGCGTTTCTCCTCACCTGCAGGACAATCTTCTTGTGAATGGCGAACTTTGCAATGATGTGCGCCAGGAGTAAATGGCCACTGTATTTACAGGCAGGGTCCACGCAGGCTTTGGGCAGCAGGCATGGCCAGGCGAAGGTCATGAGGCGCCGCAGCTTGCTGTTGCGTGACTTGTTGTTGTCATGAATGTGGTGGGGTGCGTGCTCCACCAGCAGGGTGGAGAACTGCAGCAGGCAGATTCGCAGCGAGTCCAGCAGGTCAGCCTGCTTCTCTGGGTCAAGAACCTTCAACAGATATACAGCAGTTTTTCACATATTGAAAGGCTCTTAGAAAGAGAGAGCTTCCCATTCAAAATACCAATCACCATCAAAATTCCCTGAAGAGAGGTACAGAAGGGGAGGAGAGCACACAGAGAGAGGAAGGTGAGTGAGGAAATGAGTTTTAACCAGACCGTAGAGGAGCCATTAGCAGCCATTAGGACTGGTGTTAGTCAGTGATGAGATCTGCCACAGCACAAACAAACACGCTGACCTTTAGCATGGTCTCACCCTGACATTTACACCAGGAATTATAGTCCGGCCTGATGAATGAAATGTGATGGAAAGAGGGAGGGAGAGAGAAAAACAAGGACAGATGGAAGAGACGAAGAGGAAGAAGAGAGCGACAGCAATTAAGTGATCAAGTAATGTGTGGAGGACACGAGAGAAGACGACTCTGACTAAGTGGGATGTAGTTGATGATGACAGAGTGTGGAGATGTGCTGGACTGATAAGACATTATGAGAGGAAATGCAGCAGGTAATGAAATCACAGAGACGGATGGAGAGACAAAGCTGATGAGTAATGAACAAAGGGAGAAGTGGGGAGAAGTGTGGAGGCTCAATGTGAAGAAATACTCGAACATGTATTTGCATGTGCACCTTAGTGATGAAGACGCTGGTGATGCTTTCGGGATTGTCGCCTTCAGGGTTGGGCGGTCCAAGCAGCTGCTCACCTTCCCCCTTCTCAAAGCTGTAGAGGAAGGCTGGGTTCAGGATGTGCTGCAGCACCTAGAAAACAGGACAAAAACACATATATCAATGATTTTACTGATAAAAACATTTTTCCACTTACTGAGGGGAATATGCAACCTTCAAGAAAGGAGAAACTAATCAGTGAAATCACCTGGTGTGGTCTTTCACAAGCTGCATAAATGAAAAATCTGCACACCCTCATCTCTCCATGGCACATAATTAAGTGATGAAATAGTAATCTGCTCGACAATCTATTCCAAAATCAGACGGACACAGGTCCTTTTCACATTGATAATTTCAGGAGAGAGACTTTGATTCATTTGAGAAGAAAAAGAACTTGGGAGCACAAAGACAGACTTGAGACACAGCAATGTCAAATTTCCAAAAATAATTGTCATTAAAATTTCTTGAGGAAAATAAAAAAAAATTAAATTAAAAAAACGTGAGTTCTCTTAAATCAGAAAGAAATTATTTCAAATTATCGCTGAGGCAAAGCTTCAAATGCAATTTAACTAACACCATGAATACTTCAGGGAATGTTATCAGGGATCTGATGAAGTCTTGATAAGCAGGTAAAAATGCAGAATAACCCAACCACAATATAGTAAGGGTGTAAAGATTCACCGATACAAATTGGTATCCGTTTTCGACGTTAAAGATGCAACTACATCGATACGCGGACCCCTGTATCGATATAAATTTACCATTAACCGGTCAATGGCGCGATTCTAAAGTTACGCATCGGTTCACAGAAGCTTTGCTGCTAATTCTGCAGAGCGTCTTTCAACTCTCATAAAAGGTTAAGGTGAACGTGAGATTCTCGCGAGAGTAACGTTAGCATAACCAAGGGAAAAGCCACAACAACAACAAGTCTGACAACTCCAACAACTCCGACACGGTTTACAATGCAGCTGCTAATCTGAAATCTAAAGTTTGGAAGATATTTGGATTTTATAGGAAGGAGGGACATTTGGACAAAAGTCTGGCCATATGTAAGGTCTGTAGAACAGCCAATAAGTACAGTGGTAGCACGACAAATCTGAAAACTCACCTGGTGAGACAGCGTGGAGAAAACTACGTCAGTGACGAGGAGTTTGTGGATGCTAACGTTAGTAACGTTATAGCTAGCACAAGCAAGAACACGCAAGACAACGACATGGCTATTAAAAAGTTTTTCCAGCCACAACTTAGCCACAACTCGGCGAGGTCCAAGGTAATCACGGCATCTATAGCCCGTTTTATTGCGAAGGACTTGAGACCTTACAGTGTGGTGGAGAGTAATGGCTTTCGAGACATGGTAAGGTAAGCAATGCCACTTTTATAGAATTGCTTATTTTAATTTATAATGGAAAATGAATGTCTACATTAAACAAATGTTAAGAACTGTATCAGATTGCATCATATCGTATCAATTTGCATCGAATCGCACCAAATTGTTCCATATTTGACAATGTATCGTCCCTGAATCGTATTGTAGCCCATGTACCTAGATGTGTATTGAATCATCTTATGAGGAAGAGATGCACACCCCTACAAAATAGCTAACGACTGCATTTATTAAAGAAGCTGCTATCTGTTAATGAACCCCCATGTTCAATCCATCACTGGGGAAGACAGGGCATCACTCAGTGGAGAACGAGCTGTGGCAGCATATGTTCGAGCTCCTCTGTTAGCACATTATTCACACACACTCTGCACAATGTACATGCGTGGCTGATAGACTCACACAAGCATGCAGAAACACACACACACGCTAAATGAAGACACAAAGAAAATGCATGGAGCACCACTCTGTTCTTCAGTCTCAGCTGTTCCTATTAATTCTGAGCGTCTCTGACATCAATCATGGTAGGATCAGAGCGTATTTCTGTAATGCCAGGAGATGCTGTGCGCTACAGGCTGTGTGTGTTGGTGCATATGTACATACATGCGCACACATGCACACACGTACACGTACACGTACACGTACACACACACACACACACACACACACACACACACTGCCTCTGGGCAAGTAGCCTATATCTTGTTTTGCAGGTGTCTTAATTATCTTAAATCCCATTTCCATACCCGTAAACAAATAACAAGCAAGTGTGCATGTGAGTGTGTGTGTAGAGCCACTGCAACCACATCAGGAAGAAGATGGTGGCAAAGCAGGGGGAGGAGGGCAAGAATATGTATTATGCCCCGTCTGTACCAGGTATGTGCAAAAAATGTATTGCTTTTATTGTGAAGTCGCCACAGGAAGTCTTGAACAACAGGTGAAAAACATCTATGTTGGTAATACAGCTGCATTTGTCTTTTTAAACTGTTTTCCTACTTAAAAGACTTGAGTCCTTTTTTTCTGTGTTATTGTTTTATTTGTAAAATTAAAAAACAAATAGTAATTAGATGTGAGTGAAAATCTAATTCACTGCTGTTTATACACACACTGAGGATTATAACAGGTATACACAAAAATGTTATGCTGTTTCAACATAACACTTCGGTTTGATTTCATTCTCCACTGAAGGGATGATACGAGCACAGCATGTCGACACATTTTGCTACACTGTATGTCATGTCGTGAACAAAAAAAGAAGCAGCAGAATGTGAAACAGATGCACTGTGCTTCATAAATTTCATACATTTGTTTGTTTGTTCGTCTGCTAGAAATCTATCCCGCGCCTTCGAACAAAAAAAGCAGCACAAAAGCAGTTCCTGCAAGAACCATTTAGACGAAACAAAAGAAGCGATGCAGAAGCAGCATGAGGTCAGTCTGTGCCATCATAGATGATTCATTGCTGCTGTCCCACCTTGTCTCTCTCCCCCTCTTTTTTACACACTCCTCTCTGTGTGGTCTTAAAGTGAAATATCCTCCCAAACCCATGAAATGCTACACAAGAACCTGAGCCTCTATCGAACTCATACTGAGAACACACGCGTGCACGCGCACACACACACACACACACTTGCTTCCCTGTGTCATTATGCTTCTGGGAAAATACTAAAGGCAATTATTGAAAATGAAAATGAACCCTCGCCCATGCCGATGTCCCTTTTTTATATCCGGCACATAAACAGATAAAGCAATGTGAACAGATCTGTTTCCCTCAGCAATGGAGACAAGCTCCTGAAATAAAATAATTGTTATCCCCTACCGCAAACCCCCAACCCTCACACAACCCCTGCCAACCCCTCAACCCATGCTTCACCTTCCTTCCTCTTGGCGGATGACTAATCTGACAAATTAATTTTAAAAAAGGCATAAAAGATGCTTTTGGAGGAGTTTTATGCTCTCAGCTATGAGGGATTTAAAGGACTGGTTTGTTTTTTGTTTATACCTTGTTCTGGTTGTCTTTTCTGTGTACCGATTGTGAAAAAAAATTCTCTACAGAGGCAAAAAAGAATTAACTTGGATTCAAGTAAAAAGGCCAGGCTGGAGTGAGCAGCATCGTAAACATAAAATGTATGTCCTTGAATTTTAGGGGTCTTGTGTGTGTGTCTTTCTGTGCGGATGTGTGTGTGTGTGTGTGTGTGTGTGTGTGTGTGTGTGTGTGTGTGTGTGTGTGTGTGTGTGTGTGTGTGTGCGTACAGTTGTGCCTTTTCCCATTCAGCTATTTGGCTATATACTATCGTGTGCCAGGGCAGGCCTTCCCCACTGACCCGTTTGTACTTAACAGCAGTGCTGTTGCTCCTGTGTGCCCAGTTGTGTGCCTATTACAGCTGTGCAAAATGTGTGCATGCGAGTGCGTGTGCTAGCAAGTGTGTGAGAGAGAGAGAGAGAGAGAGAGAGAGAGAGAGAGAGAGAGAGAGAGAGAGAGAGAGAGAGAGAGAGAGAGAGAGAGAGAGAGAGAGAGAGAGCGAGAGAGAGAGCGAGAGCGAGAGCGAGAGCGAGAGAGCATGCATGCGGCAGAGTGGGCTTAATTAAAAGGCAGCCTGAATGATTGTAATGCTTGCAGCAGCAGGTCAGGTAGAGAGGACAGACGCATTCATCTGTGAGCCTCTGAGGGTCTAGAACCAGACAAAATGACCTTCCTGACTCTATCAAAGAACTTCTGGTACAAAACACACCAACCAGAAAAGTCACACAGATCATGTCCCAAGCCGAGAAGATGATCAAAGACTTTTGTAGCTGAATTTATAATGCACTATTTAGTTTAGGACTGAAAAATCGATTCACGATCCATGATTTTAATCTGTTTTTCCTGCACAACTTAAAAACTTTTTTTTCCCCCCAATTAAGGCCTCCACGTGCGCTGCAGTTTTAAATGAGCATATTTATTCAAATATGTATTTTTCCTTTAGCAGCCTTTATATGAACCAAAGAAAGTAATAACTGCTGTGCTGGAAAAAAAGACAAATAGCAGCAAAATTGCAGTCCTTAATAATCCATCCCTGGAAACAGTATCTCACTGAAAATTCCCAATTGTCACGTTACATTAATTCTATTTCAAAGTGTATACATTTTTGCATTTCTGAATAGGGGCTGGTTTGGGTGTTATACGCCACCCACAAGCCAAACACTGATCATTTTTTCACACGTGGTTGTTAAGAGTTTATCATACTTCTGACCCTCTGTCGAACAGCAATTCCAAAAATATGGTTTAGAAACTTGCAAAAAGATCACTGGTATTTTCGGGTCCCTCTGCCATGAAGTCACTAATTGAATCTCTGTGTATGTCTGTGTATGTACCTTGGCTTTAAGCTCATCGTTGAAGTGTGGGTCATTGAACTCAACGAAGCGGAAGAACAGGGCACGTTTCTGGGCAATGGAGTACTTCCTAGGAATCTCCTCCTCCATGTACTCCTTCAGGAAGGTCATGTTGCATAAGAAGCGACCTGTAAAGGCCCGCAGCAGCTGGAACAGTAGTTCAATTTCTGAGTAGTTACATCTATCGAGGAGACAGGAGACATGTCTAATGTCAGTGACAATAATAAGTGATATTGTACAACATAACTTTTAAATAATCTGCTAATACTAATGTGTCACAAGTAATGAAGACATCTTTACACCCTTTAAACAAAACTTTGTTTATCCAAAGAAGGTTTACTGAACTCATAGACTCTAAAATTGCTGGCTAGAGTGGTTGAGAGTTAATTGCAGGGTCTGAAATAAGCATCTGCTAAGTGCATGGTGCTGCGTTCAGCCAGAGAGGAGGGGTGAGAAGGTCATTCATGATTGGAATGCCATTAAGATACTCAAAGTAAGACCGCTATTAACTTGCAGCCCTTTAAATTTTTAAATATATATGCATGTATATCTCAAAGGGTCATTTAAGTCATCACGTTTTAAAATCTACTGGTAGCATTGTTAATGTCAGAGTTATGCTTGGCCCAAAAGCTCATCAGCGGTGTTTGAGAGAGGGCATGTATAAGGTCTAATGATGACTTTCTCCAACACATTACAATTTGAATGAGTACATACTTGCAGTAACTAAGCAGGCAGTAAGCCAGCAGCTTGGGCTCCTTCCAGTTGGTGGCAGCCATGTTGTCTTTGCGATGTCTCTCCTGGAAGGCCTCGCTGACCCAGACTCGCCTCAGCTGGCTGACCAGAGAATGCTGCCCTGCGAGCCAACCCTCGTCATTCTTAACTATTATACTGATAATCTGAGCAGAGGAGATGAAGAAGAAAAAAGGTTACAGGTATTGGAAATATTAAGAATTACGACGTCTTCGTATTAGAATTAAACCCTATGGATCGATGTAGATATTGATAACGGATCACGTGTATACCTTGATAGCCTGAAACTGTAGGTCCAGCCTAGCTGTGGAGGTGGAGGGAGATCCAGGTCGAACAGTTGCTGCAGTGCCAGCAGGAACCAGCAGGGGGACGAAGCGGTTGGGATTAGAAGCCAGCACGTCCCTTAGCGGCTTAGCATCTTTGTGTTTCAGAAAACTCTGCACATGAACACAAAGTTAAGAATATTTACTGGGAAGATCCATCTAAATTTGGTCTTAACAGGACCACTGAGCCTTGAAACACCCAATATATCCCTGATTACAGCCCATTACTGAGGCAGCATAATGCTTTTTTATTGGCAAATGTGTCAATGAAAGACTGAAGGGACTACTGACCATGAACATGCGGCTCCACTGAGGGTCGTTCAGCGTAGCCTCCATCATGAACAGCTCCACTGTCTGAGATGGGTGACGCGTCAGGAACTTGATCAAAGGCTCCCTGAATGGACTGCCAGCCTGACACAGGAGGGAGGAGAGAGGGCGGAGAGGAGAAAAAGTAAAGGAAACAGGTACAAAAAGGAGGACAATAATTTGAATCCTTGTGAAGATCTGTGCTTAATCGCAGAGTTTAAATGTGCCATTAAGACTATACATCAGATAGTGATCAAACAGGATTAGGAAGCTTATCCCAGGATGAAAAAAAACTAATATCATGAGATCATCAAGAGAGTTTTGGGGGATTTATTGTAATATAATCATGCATTGCTTACTTCAGCTATTAAATGTCTTAAGTAATGTCAATGACCCGTTTTCTACCTGAAACATACTTTAACATATCATTGATAATTTTTTGTTCATGAATTGTTTGCTCTCTAAAATATCATGTTGAAAATGTTACATTTCTTGAATCATTGTTTGAGTTGTTCTCTTTAATTTCCTCGCTAATCTTAAAGTAAGACATAAAGTAAGATTGGATAGTCTCTACTAGTCCAACTGAAGAGTCGTGTTAAGTGTCCTACCTCTATGAGCATGGCCCTCTCTGTCTTCATGACCACCTCCAGCAGAGGCTTGACCAGAGTCTGAGGTGCAGCTGGGATCAGGTGGAAAAGGTTAATGATGGCAGAACAGATCTTCATCTCCTAGAGAAAGAAAATCGCAGAAAAAGAGAAGAGGAAAGAAAGGAGTGAATGAAAATCTTGAGAAGATGACGCAACAAGACAGGGACATCATGTCTGACAGAAAAGTCTTGACGGACGGCCACTGTGGAAAGACGAGGATGAACCATGGTCAAACGGCAGAAAATGCACTCTGTGCTCATTAGGTAGTTGTTTTGCATGAGATCTGAATAACATTTGTACAAACAAGGGATAGTTTTGTGACAATGTTCATAAACCTTGTATTATCTACATCTAACGGGTGCAAAAGTCAAAGGGAAATGGAGAAAATTCTAAATTTCTTTAGCAGTCAAAATATTAGGGCAAGGCTGAGATGACAGGAACAATTCTGGAGACGACCACAGACACACAGACACAGAAATACAGGGCAACTCCACCAGCACTACTACCACAACATTGGTTCAATTCACCAGCACGACATTGGTTCAATTAGGTTTTAATCACTGACAAGAGAGTCACCAACAGAGGGCGCAACACCAGGTCACATCTCACCTCAACGCCCTCCAACGCAGGCTGTGCCGGAACGGGAGACAATGATCAGAGTCAGCAGAGCATTATGTGTGCATTTGTGTGTGTGGCTGTGTGTTATCTGTCTTTGTTCCATATGGAAAGTGAGCAGATAAGACAAGGTGATAATGAAATGGATGGCGAGACGGAAGCAACCTTTACAAGTGACCTCGGGGAGAACTTTTTCTCCACAGTGGATGGATAACGGGGCAGGGGCCACAGTTGAACGTCAGTCGAGCAACACTGAATCCATGGCATTTTGAGGAAAACACTCTACTGACCGATATCAGGTCATGAATACAGAAACTGACATTTTGTTTTTGTTGTTTTACCTTTTCTCTCATACAAGCTCTTTACTCCTCCTCTCACCTCAATACACTTCTCTGTCAAAGCCCTACTTCATGCCTACATGTCTTCAGATGATCCCGCTCAGCCCTGTTCCATCCCTCCTCCTTCTCTTTTTTTCTTTATCAGGCTAAGCTAATTCACCCCCTGACCCAGGCTTTATTGTCACTGCCAGCCTTGCTGTCAACAACCACAAAGAGCACAAGTTGGAGGGAGGGGAAGACAAAGGGCTAATTTGCATCTAATTAAACAAACCATTTTGAGATGAGGCAGGATGAACTCACATAAAGAGAAGGGAGGAAGAAATGGACATTATTTCTATGAGGGAGAGGCAGCTGGTCTCCCCCCTCCTTCCTCTCTCTCACCTTTTCTCTGCCTTTACAAGGTTATCTGTCGAGGAGATAATGAGGAGACGCAGCGCTGGGCCCACCACCGCCTGCCTGGCGCCTAATTAATCATTGATTGTAATATGGCCACTCACAACTCATCTGGGAGGAATCCACATTGAGAAGGTGTTGACTATATGTGACTGTGGCTTTGTGGGTTTGAGGGGCAATTTCTCTGTCCCTTCAGTGAGCGCTGTTTGGTTTGGGCAGGAAATCAACTGAACAACAACAACAACAAAAATTGATTCAAGTCATCGGCTTTATTGAGCTCCTATAGCCTCTGACTGCTTCTGTATTGCATTGAAACAAGATTTCTAGAAAAAGTAACTAAAAGACACAGGGTGCATCTACATGTTATGCATGATGGAAGCTTCACATTTGTATTGAATTTCTCAGTGCTGTGAGGTGTGTGTATGAGACTGAACTGTATACTTACACTGCCGTCACTGCGCTGGCCGCCCTTGTGTGTTATTACAACCACCTCCATCCACTTCCTCAGGTGTTGCTGAGAAAGACAAAGAAAGACAAGACTGAGATTCAATCAGGTACCAGACTGCACCCACAGACCTAACATTAACTGGAGATTCAGGGAATATATTCTTAACACAGTTTCAACCAGAAACAAAATATCTGCTGCAAAGCTTTTTTTTTCTTTTTACAATATCCTTTTAGTATAATAAGCAAGAAGTTGCTCATTTTAAAAATAAATATACATGGTATACATAACTTCTCTCATATCTAAATTCAGCCTTCAAAAAAATACTTAAAACAGCCTCACAAGATTACACCTGAAGTATATTCAGTAGAATATTCAAAATGTAACCTACCTAACCTAGTATTAAGATACTGTAAAATAATCTATAATTTAGTACCAGTTAAAAGCTTTGGTGGTCATGTTCTCCACATTGATGCCATGATTAATTGTTGATGTTGTGCGATGAAGAGGAAAGTGGAGGACAGATTCTATAATGTCTCACCATCATCTGATCACAGAACTTGTCATTGAAGGAGTTGGGGAAAAGACGTGTGACAGAGGTCAGGCGGTTCACCACATTGAGCGTCAGGCTGCGGTAGTCACCCAGCATCATCAGCAGGGGGCGCATGTGGGTGTGGATCTGGTCGACCTCGATAGTCGCACCTTCCAGGAACTAAAATAGAGAGCAGGGAAACATGATTTATAATTCAATTACATTTTAACTCTTTAAAGCTCTGATGCTGTCAAAAATTCAAAGTATTTTCAGGTCTTTGTCCAGATATTTTTCCTACAATGCACTGAACAAATCATTTAATTTCCCTTTCACACACTTTTCAAGACCCGGCCTTGTCATGTTTTCCAACTCCATGAACAGATCGCTAGCCCCTGTATCTCCATTAAGGAACTAAGGCCACTTAAATGAGGGCATGACCAGCCATAACCAAGCACACTTGACAACACCAAACACGGATGACGCACAACCACACCCTCACACAGTCGGGAGGGAATGATGCATGGCAGCCACATTCATTTTCCTCTCAGTGCTGAGAACAAACACTCCATCCTGTATCGATCGGGCCATGGCAACGCTCATTAGTGCTAGCAGGGCAGAGATGAAAGAATGGAGAGGGAAGAGAATGGCGAGGCAAAAAAAACCAAAAAAACACAGGATAGTGAAAAGGAGCGACGGTGGCAAAGACAGAAAAATGAAGGACACCAAAATGGAGGGGAAAAAAGCTTGGGATAGATGGATAGAGGCTAAGATTGTATGGATACTTTGATACATAGAGGCAGGGATGGTTCAGGGAGAATGTGATAAAGCAGAGGGAGGTCCATATGAAGATAACTGGGTGGGGAAACTGTATGAAGGGAAGATTAACAAAGGACTTTTCAGATGGCAAATGACACGAGCGATGCAGATAAAAGACTAATGAAGCCGGAAGGAGGAGGGCCAGGAAAACAAGATAATAAAACACTATACTTAGAAAACAATACAAGCATAATATAACAAAACATAAAATAACAAAAGTACAAATGGATACATTAAGAGGAGAGAGCATAAGTGTGACACAGTCGAAGGCCATTTCAAAGGTGCAGAAAATGTGGTTTTAGAGAGGATTTAAAGGGTGCCAGCAAAATCACTAGTCTGATCTTGGGTTGAGTGCTTCATAGTTTAAGGGCACAGTCTTTAATCCAGATTTAGAAAGGTCAGGTCTGTGACTCTGCGTTTGTGCTCAAAGGGAATTGCAGTTGAAGTACTGGTAAGTGATATCACAAAGGTCTGAGCTTTCTAAGTAATCGATAAACTCTTGAAATTAATTCCAAATCAATTCAGACATAAACCGGGCACCAATGTAAAGACGCCGAGACAGGCGTGCAAAAATGTCTTGCAACCGATGGTATGAATTGCGAATTCCAAAATCCACAGCTTTGGGTTTACAGATTTAGACCGCAAAAAAGCCAGAGGGTAACATTTTCTCTCAGACTTGGCATCGTGGTATTGTATAATAACTTTTCAAAATATGAGAACATCCTTTACTTTTTACAAATGTCTATGACAAAAATGGATGTATCATACTTAAAGATGTTGGGTTTGAGGAATGTAACTAATTTCAGATGTAACATTTCCTGTAATTCATAACATAATTTGAAATTATAAAATATAAATTATTAAATAAACTAATTACAAAGCAACAAGAAAGGAGGAGAGCTGTTGCACTGACCTTCCTCATGCATGCCTCGCCAGCTTCTTGGAGTTCATTGTTGGTGGAATTGAGGGCTTTAAACAGGGCAGCAATGATCTTCTCTCTGGACTGTGGCAAGTAATTACAGGCCGCCAGGGCGTCTGAACAGAAAAGCATCAAACATTTAACTTCTGAAAAGTGAATTATAAGTGATATTACTTAATACTTAGTTAAATACTTTCCCTATATGACTATAAATGTACAAAGTGATTCATATTACTAAAATAACTGAGGTAAATCAAAGATAAGAGTGAGACAATATAGTCCACAATCATGTTTATAAACAGTCCTTGCTAACATGACAAAGTTCATGTTTTTAGCTTCATACAGATCAACTTGCTTTGAACACAAAACACAAAAATTCCAGCAATACATGGGACCAATATCAGGTTCAGCCGAGCCTACTCACTGAGAGCAGCGATGCGGAGGGGAACCAGAGAGGGGAGGCTCTTGTAACAGGGGAGCTTCATCAGAGCAGCATCCTCTGCCTCACACAGGTTCAACAGCTGGGGAGGGAGGAAACGGATGCAAAAGGTTACATTCATCAATTTGGAGAAGTAGATTTGATTCATGTGACTGATGTGATTAATGACTTCAGCATCTTACATACCTCTGTGTAGAAGACCTTATGCTCCATTACATTGAGGTCCATTGTAAAGAGACGGGGTTGCAGGGTGGTGCAGAAGGTGTTGCCCTCCATCAGGCCGATCTGGGCGTTGGCAGGCTGGTGTCGGAGCAGGTGTTTTTTCGGCGGAACCATATCTTGCAAAACCTGATGTGAAAAAACCCACAGAAAACATTAAATTACTGTAGATTGAAAGAAATGTTCTGTTTAACTCTCAAGTTAAATTTCAAAACTGATACTCTCAGAAGGCATCAGTCTAGGGTGTTCAGACACAGTCCTTAAGTGTAGCTTATTTTGTGTTCAAGCTAAATAGACAAGTGCATTTCACAGAAAACCCGGAACTACCACGGCATTCAGTCCTTGTTTACCTCTTTGTGTGGTTCCATGATGACAGTAACACTCTTGCCGGTGACGTGGGCCAGCACCTGGAGGGAGTGCATGGCCTGCTTTCTGACGGTCGAGTTGGGGGAGGTGACCTCTCGGACAAGGTCGTGTGTGACCATGTGGAAAGACTTGTCCTGGGCAGCCAGCAGCTCCTCTGTCTTTTCTTCATCTTTCAGTGGAGTGGCACAGCGCACTAACAGCTGCTCCAGAGTGGTCTTGGCCATGGCTACCGCTCCATTTGACACCTTATGAAAATCAATAAGGTAGTTAGTGCAATGCCACTGCAGTGAGAGTATAGTGGTGCGACACAAGGGGGAAGTTGGAAACAACATGTGAAAACAAAAGTCGACAACAAATAGAAGCAGGCAAATCACCTGCTCATTTACAATATTTACTAAATGGCAGATTATTCAGTCATTTCCTCTTACCTCTCCAGTGAGGTCCATCATGACAAAGAGCAGGGCCTTGAGAAAGGTGAGCTGGTTCTGGAGCACCCAGATCAGAGGCAGTCTCTCCATCAGGAACTTGATGGACACCACACCGCCAAGTTTGGCGTACCAGGCCTGCTCATAGCAGCAGGCGCACAGACGCTCCACAATGTAAGAGAACAAGGGCAGCTGGCACGCCTGAGGAAGTAGACGAGGGCTGGGATGATTTACTTATTTAACAACTATAAACATATGAAAACATACATCATACACATTAAAGAATAATCATAAAACAACAAAAACCTTCAATCTGATTAAAGGTGCATCAGGTCAAACTCCATTATGTAAATGCAAGTAATCAGTTATTCAGAGTATTTGTGCAATATCGTTCACGTAAGTTATATTCAGATAGTAAATATCTGAGCCTCCTAATACCCTCCTCTCAATGGCTTACCCTCTCCTTTGAGCCAAGGATGATGCTGGCCACATCGAAGATGACAGCCAGGGCCACTTCTCCAATCTTACAGAGCTCCTTCTCCTCATAGGCCATGCAGATAGCAATGGCGTCGATCAGAACCAGAGGATCCATGCCCTTTGAGCCGTTCTCCTCACTGTGGAACATGGCTGTACTTGGCTGGCTGCCCAGCTGGTAGGACGGCAGCAGAAATGGACCTGGGAAGAAGCAGACAGATAAGAAAATTAAATGGACAGAATCTTTTAAAAAAGCAGAGAAAGAACTGAAGTTGAAAGTGACAGAATTTGTTCTTGAGCAGCTAGGAATGCATACTAATGCCAGCGTTTAACAGAAAACTAATATTAGACGTAGAGAATACAAAGAGAACCAGTTCCTCACCACACTGCTGAGCCACAGCGACCATGGTGTAATGGCGTATCAGGCTGGCCACGAAGGGCAGCGCGCTGGGCCTCAGGTCCTTTATCACAGCAGACATGAAGGCCCCAGTCAGGGCCTGTTCAAAAGTTCTGCGAGCAGGCGTGTCTTGTGCTTTGTAGCGGTGAGAGATGATGACATTGGGGATCCACTTCTCAGTGAAGCTAATGGAGAGAAAGCCACATAATGAAATGAATTAAGGAATGACATACTTACAAGGACAATATATTAACATGTGTCTGTGGCACAGAACGTTTATTTAAGCTCAAAAATCCTTTACCGATTTGTGTTTAGCCTGATTACTCAATGTTTAAAATTAAGATCCAAGTCCATTGCGTGTCCGCGGTCCCTGACACTCTGCTTCTTTGTCCTTCAATTTTCCTCCCCCCTTAGCTCCTCCTGCCTTTCTATTCCTCTGCCTCCCTTTATGTCCCCTGTTGGTATTTTCGTTATTTACTGCAGCTGAAGGCAACTGGGCCATGGTGTGATTGAGCAGCTGTTTTCTCCATGCTTGAGCTTGTGTTTTATAATGCCACACGCCAGGGGCAGACCTGATGGATCGCTTCATTTCATTATTGCCATTTAAAAGACTACTCTTTGGAGGAGGAGAGGGTAGAAGTGGATGGAGGGATTGAGGAGGGGTGAGTGTCGAACGTGACAAGTGGAGAAAGTCGGGGGTGGGTGGCATTGTTGATAAAAAAAACTCAGATCAAATGCCCCTCACTGATTCAGGGGCCTGCCACTCTAACACTGCTCCATTCCCCTCACTTGGCATTTCATGATTTCTTCTATGTATCTTGTTCCTTTAAAAGTGAAAGGCTGTACTCGCAGTGACAAAACACTGAGGCAACGAGAGAAGGTTTGATGGAGATGACAGGAGGCAAAGAGAGAGAAAGAAAGGGGACAAAATCTTTCAAGAGAGAGGGCACTGAGAATCAACGAGAGGAAGCAGCAGGTGCAGGCCCCCTGATCATAACTGACACACTTTATTATCTTCGCAGAAACGTGTGCATGGACGTATCCATGTGTGTTAGTGTGGAATGACAGGAGTGTAAGGGGCATGGTGTAGTGAAAACAGACAGGGGAAAGTCAATTAGCCCCTGCCCGGAGATCAATGATGGTAATGTGACTAACCCACCCGACAACCAGCCCCCCCTTCCTGTTTGTCTGTTCATGTATGTGTCTCCAACTCGCAGTGAGGCCT
This sequence comes from Sparus aurata, assembly GCF_900880675.1. Lineage (NCBI taxonomy): Eukaryota > Metazoa > Chordata > Actinopteri > Spariformes > Sparidae > Sparus > Sparus aurata. Next base: position 10,730,585 of record NC_044206.1, read on the forward strand.
GCCAGAGGGTGGAGGAGCGTTTGTAATTAGCAAGTCTTGCTCTTGAGATGGAATTGATGAGGCAGTGTGTGGTGGGGAGGGTGGTGAAGACGTGACGTGCAAGAGCGAAAAGCAGGGGATGTCAGCAGGTGGTGCAACGATTTACATAGCGATGGGAAGGAAAGCAGTGGGCAGGGTGGAGGTCGAGGTCAAGGTCAAGTCAGTCTTGTAAAGGTTAAAAGTGGGTAATAATTGATAGGAGAGCAAGCAGTGTATGGACTCAAAGCTATATGCAATTGATCACCTCCTGTCATTTTTTGTTGACAACCTAAGGCTGGGCGATATGGCCTCAATTAATACTGCAATATTTTTATTAGGAATGTGGATATAATGACTAAGCTGGAAAAGGCCAACAAAGTAATATTTTAACACACCATCTTTACTTTTTCTCAAGTATGATTTTTGTGTACTTTTTACAACACTGAATTCATTTCTGTAATGCATCATTTTTAAACCAGGAAGAGACAACACTTTGCCCCATCACGAAATGGCAATATTCAAAGTCCAACACAAGATATAATCTTATATCAAGATAACAATATAAGATCGATATTGCCTGGCCCTACACAGAAATCTGCTGAATATGTCCAGAATAACTAGTCAATCAAAAGATCAGGCCATGGTGGCTCAATTTATCCTACTTTAAACTCATACTCTATAATTTAGATTTCAATCTTGCTTTACAACAGAAATAACAAACAATTAATTGTAAATAAATGCTACAAAACCACAATACCAAGGCAAAAATCAAACCCAGGTTGTTGACTTACTTAGGATGAGACAGAAGCTGGTAGAGAGCGTGCTTATTGTCATCCAGACTGGTCATGGCCACCAGGAAACACTTAATGACCTCCCAGGCCTGTCGCCTGTAGTAGGGCTCTGTGTTGGCACTCTTCAGGCAGTCCAGAGCTGTCTCTATGGCCTTGGAGGGAACACACAATACAAATCTTCATTCAAAATCTTCACCATTTTACATTCAGAAATGACAATGTTGCAAAAATGTCAGTATTCCTAAATAATTAATTTGGCAATTATATTGAAATATACATGTGTGATTCGTTTTCAGGAGGTAACACAGGGCACCATCTGGCCAAGCAAAGGTCATTATGATATCTACATTATGGGCTGACAACCCAGAGCAGCCAGGCACTTAAAAAGGGAGAAAATGAACTAATTAATGCCACTCAGAACAGAGGGGAGAAGATAAAAAGAATGCAAGAATAGAGAGAGAGGAGAGATGAGGGCAGCAGAATTGAATTGTAGACCTGTCAGTGTATTTGGATGGCAGATTCTGAGAAGTAGGCCATTACCAGAATTAGATAAGAAATTGAAGGGAAACTTCTGAGAAAACACAGCTTTCTACTTGAATCTGTTAAGAGAACAGGCTGACTGGAAAATATTTCGGAAGCTGTTGGTAAAAAAAAAAATCGAGAGGTAAATCTTCTTGAATGGTAAAAGAAGTTCAAATTCAAATATGTGCGGACAAATCCCACATGAGTGTTTTTACATGTTGTATCACCTTGGATTCAGATCAATGTTCTTTGATCACACCGTCTACCCTACAGCACTCTCTCAATGTGCCAGTTAACCATGTGGCTGTGCCACAAGCCTGCTACAGATTCATGCCTTCAGCCTGTGCATGGGGTTGTGCAGCATTCGTGAGATTGTGTGAGTGAGTCTGTGTGCGCTGCCTCCGCCTGTGATGATGGCAACCACACAGAATAGCCAGAAAGAAGGAGCAGCCATTAGTGAGAGTAAATAATGCCGTCATTGTGGCCCACACTAGATTGATGATTACTGACTGGGGATGAGGAGGAGAAGCAGGAGATGAATTTAATTACCTGGAGGACACACACATCTCCTCTCTCAGTCTCTCTCTCTCTCTCTCTCTCACACACACACACACACACACAAACCCCCTGACAAGGATATATTGCTCTCAGTGGGGCACAATAATGAGGAATATCAAGCTCTTTACTTTTATTTCCTTGTTTCTAAAATTGAAATACAAAAGGTGAAAAAGGGAGAGAATGATTGACTGAGTGAATCATCCAAAAAACTTTCATCCTCAGAGTTCTGCAAACAACTTAAAATGGAGGGCATGAAGAACACATCCACTAAAATATCAACAGTTGTAGTCCTACCTTCTCCATTGGTAGCTGTATGGACGCCTTGCAGTCAGTGAATTCAGACTTGATGCTAGGTCCCTGCACCTCAGTCACCACGTAATGCAGCCTCTGAGACTCCTTCAGCATCTTTCTGTTGCTGCCACCAAACTTTCCCAACACCCTGTAGGCTACATGAGAGATGCTCTCGGCAGGGTTACGGAGGGTACGCCACAAGGCCTGCCGCACAGAACAAGAAGGGGGTAAATTATAAGCAGCGATGTTGACAGGAAATATAGAATCATGTAATTAAACTGTGTCACTTCTGTATTGGATCCCAGTTAGCTTCCACAAAGTTGTTGCTGGTCTTCCTTGGATCCATATCAACAACCACAACAAGTACTAGTTAAAATGGCGGAGTATCAATAAAGTAAAAATGCAGTGTATTCCAAGAATAAAAGTCAGAAAATAAATGAAATAACTGAGCAAACTGCACATAACCCGCAAACGGGCTATATGAACAGGAACAAAATCGTGAAAAAGCTAAAGCGAAAACAAGCTAGGTACCAATAACATCTTTGAAAGTTTGATCAATTCTACTTTCAAGGGTCCAGTGTGGAATTAAGTCTTACATACTGGACCTCTGTTTGTGGTAGTTTGTTCCAGGCAAATGAACCACAAGTTTTTCACACTGAAACAATGAATTTTCACAATCTGCACTTCATTGAAATTAAACGAAGTGCAAAGAAAGCTAAAAGTCCCTGTAGGTAGATATTGTATATTGATAGCATTGCAGTAATAATCTAATCATAACTATCTATCTTTACTATAGCGTAGAACTGTGTAAGTGATCCTAGTTTAGTGTTTGTCTGCAGATACCGCCATGTCCATTGTCGACCACTAGAGGGTACAAATGCAACGTAATATTGAGAAAATTGTCTTATGAATGGATATGAATGAGATATTTTTGGGATCTGTCGAGCAGATCAATAAGAATTGAAATGTGTGGCGCAAGTATTGGTCATGATGATAAGAACAACTCCCAACCTGCATGAGTTCTGCCCTGACAGGCTGAATGTGGTCATAGAGGAAGTCAGGCTGGAGGTTGTCCACACACAGCTCCAGGGTGCGAAGGCCCTGACTGACCAGAGTCTGAGAGCCATTAAGGGCAGACACCAGCGGATCCATCAGCATGGGTAGGTAGGGCAGCAAGGAGCTCAGACGCACTGGCACTGTCAAGCACAGCTCCACAAATAAATCCTTCATATGCTGCTTGTGAAGGCCACTCTGGAGCATGTTCAAACCTGAAAGCATGGAAAGGGGAGATTGGACATAAGAAGAGAACCAAGTATTACCATGTCACAGTTCATGGTGTGGAGTGAGGCTTTACCTTGCAGCAGGTTAGGCAGAAGGGGTAGGAACTCCTGGTAGAGCAGGTCGTGGCTGCCTCCACCAATGGAGCGGAAGAGAGCCCGGAGAAGCAGGAAGTAGTTGTAGGGTTCCTTAGCTGACTGGGCCAGCTCCATCGAGCTGTTCACAATCTTGTGGAGGTGTGGCTGCGGAAACAGGGACAGACATATCAGTTAAGAGCTACAAAGGTAAGGAAAAAAAAAACAGCCTTACAAAAAAGACACAGAAACACCTGCTTACCTTGAGCATCTGCTCGTTCTCAGCAGCAAATAGTGACACTGAGCCAAAGACTAGTTTGAAGAGCTTGAGGTAAAGGTTTGAGAGCTCAACATTGGAACCCATCTCTGGTAGTCTCTCAAGAAGATACTCCACTAAGATGGTGGCAAATAGAGCTGACGTTGACAGGTTGGCCAGGAAAGAATTTGCCACAATCTAAGGAAAGAAAACACAAAGTTTAAGTCAAGCCTGAGTGATGACTTGCGGCTGAATGTCTTTCTGTTGGAACAGTTACGTATTGACTTGCATAATAATGAGATATTAGAAAACTAATGATGCATTTCTTGTCTCTATGTGAGACAGCATGTACCTGCAGTGCGTAGTTCTTAGAGATCCTCTCCACCATGTACGGCACAGTTGTCTGAAAAATCTCCTTGAATGTGAGGGGGTTCATCATAGTGAAGACCCCGGCAAAGTGCTCCAGAACCTCTTTCTCCTCCTTCATGCGTACAGTCTGACAGTTGGCCACCCGAATGTACGTCTGCTGGTTATTGGCAACCTGTACCTGGTCAGGAGATAAATGAGCTGTTATACAGGGCTGATGTGGATTCACATAAATGGATTCATCAGAGCCATATGCGCTTTCTCATCCAAAAGACTTCATTACAATTTACAAAGACTTGATTACAAATTACAAATCTGACAGTAAAGTCAAGATCTTTGCCTGTACCTGGTAGATGTCCAAGGCCTGCATGGCATATTTTACCAACTTAATGTAGATTTGTGTCTCTTTTGGCTGAAGTTGCTTGTTAGGAATGAACTGAGCCTCTGGAAAAAAGTTAAAAAAACAAGAAAATAAGACATGCATGTCCAAATCAAACAGTCATCGATCGATATGTGGTAACATACAAGACACCTGCTTTTGATTGTTGAGCATGAATCTATGGCCACTCACCTCCAGGGGCCTTACAAGAGGTGATGCCCCACGTAATTGTCTTTACTCCGCAGACCAGAGTCTTGACTAAGCTTCGGCAGTCAGACACCTGAAATGTCTGCTTGTCTTCTTTTTCACCAGGTCGGTCAAAGGACGTTGAAGGGGGTGGAGGCGCAGCAGGAACGGGTGTTGGAGGAGCGGGAGGGGGAAGGGCCGGGGTGGTGGAGGGAGTTGGTGTGGCTGGTACACCAGGTAACGCTCCTGGGTCGACCACACCCATCTCTGACTGGGGCTTACACTTCTTGAAGATGGAGACAAGCTGGTAGCGTGCAATGGTGTGAAACTTGAGCACAAACACCTGATTTATAGGAGAAAGAGGGAAAATTTGACTCAATGTTTCCTAATCAATATGTATGAAATATAAAACAGTGTCTTTTCTATCGATCCAAATTCTGTGCAGCTCACCTCTAGCATCCTCATTAGGATGTCCCGTCCGTTGCCGTTCTCCTGCTCGGACTTCGAGCGGATGCAGTCTACCAGGTTGAGCAGCAGCTTACAGGACATGGTCTGGATGTTACTTGGAAGCGACTCGTCATCAATGTTCTTAGCAAAGAGCTGCACAGCTAAGGATAAATCTGTCAGTGGCAAGTTCTGACGAACATGGTGCACCAGGTCTGCTAATGTGCTGTAGGCCAAGGGTCTGGAAAGAAAGAGAAACATTTTACTATGGCATCTGCAGCAGAAGTATATCCATGTTTCATGAATTTTAGTAGTCAAAAACCAGCATTTTCTAAAAAGGTAGAAAAAAAATTGTAATTAAGAAAGCCATTAAAAGCTTTTCAGATATGATAAGTAGCTTTGAGATGCAACTCAAACAGTAAGGGAGAAAGAGAGGGGAAGATAGCTAATGAGTGATGCTAATAGTCCTGCCAGTTCTCAGCCAACTGCCTTGTTTCCTATGTCATACTAATGCAAAATGACAGCTACTTGGCAAGTGAAGAGGGTCAACGAGGTATTGGAATCGACCTAAGGGAGGATGTGCGGGCAGCCTGCCCTCTGGAGATGCTTCTATACATGACAACATGACAGTACAGTCTGTGGTGCAGTGTTGGGAGTCAGCTTCCCCCCGTATTTCAACAGCATCAAATACTGCCAGATTAATATGCTAGGACACTTAACATGCACCTGGCTGGGAAATCAACAACGAGAGAGAGAGGGGGTACTGACACAAAGGAGATCTAATGATTGCACACACACACAAACTCACCTAAGAGTCTCCCGTGCAGTGTAACCAGAACCAATGAGGATGGCTTCATCAAAAAGTTTGTCCATGCAAGGTATAAACTCTGAAACACAAAAAGATAATTTAAAAAAGACATGATTCCATGATTTTAGGTGTGACCCAGAAAAGAAATGTACAAAAAGAAAGTAATAAAGCATACATAAAATTATGGAAATGTTTGGTTTATTGCATAAAATAATAATTGTAACAATGGTAACTATCACCGACTCTTTCCCTGCTTTGGCAGCAAGAGCAAAACTGTCACTCAAACACCTAACAGTTAGATAGTTTCATCAGTTTTCTGCAACTCCACAATGTCAAATGAGAAGAATCAGTGGAAACGGATTGAGCCGCATAAGTAACTCACAGCATAATGCAGAAAATGACCCAAAATGTGCATCAGTGTCTCAAGATTTCACTGATGGCTGGCTGAGCTTTCATTCCATTTCAGTCGGTCTCACTTTTCAATTCTGTCACCAAATCAAAATGAGGTTCTACAGCGCAGTTTGACAGCTAATAAAAATGTTATTTCAGAAGTGTGAAAAGTGAAAAATGAAGAGTGACTTGGCAAGAATCTGGGCTGCTAATGTTGTGACCAGGAAGAACACGTCAAACTACAATTAGCCTGGAAGTTTCTTCGACTTCTACTGAGAAAAAAAAAAAAAGCACGAAACCTTCTCACTTTCCTCTTTCAAATTAGGTTATATGCATTTGTGTGGAGTGTGTGTCCGTTTTTTGAGTGTGTACATACGGCTACGCAGGTCAGTCGTGAGGATGTGCTTGGCTGCGATGAGCAATTCCTTGCGGAGGTGAGCAGTCTCAGAGGGGCAGTTGGACAGCAGCTGCAGCATACCCTTTACCATCTGCTGAGAGTATTTCCCTACCAGGTCCTGATAGGACAGAAACACATACATATAACTTATGATTAAAGGCACAATTTCTATTTAAAATTGCGGTATGGAGGCAAGCTAATTTCTGCAAAAACATAAATCCCAATGCAAGCCAAATATTTGAACCAGGATTCTAATTTAATTTGTGCGGTGTCTATTACAGCACAAACAACGGTAAACTAAATCCCTCGTAACAGAAGGCCTTTTTATGGTGTTATCAGTGTTCTTGGATGTTTGCACCAATTGTCTGAGGTTTTATTGTCTTACTCTGTTCCTGATAATGTATGCACACAGTCAGTGAAGTTTCAGAAGACGTTATTTGTGCCATTCATTTTATTCAATGTGGAAAAAGTGAAGTAGATATAAAGTCTTAATTTAATTTTTCAAAGTCTCTTTTGTGTCTTTATTTCTCCCAGCTTCGGTGCCTTCATATCAGCGAGTACATAATGTTATACGACAGGATTGCTTCCTGCCAATCACCTGACACCTGCAAGAATAAATTATATCCAGGGAACAATCCTACAAAACAGGAGCGGTGAGAAAAGCCATCCTATGACGCAATAGGGAAGTAAAATGGGTTTCACTATAAATGGCTTTTTTCCCATTTGAGGCAGAATGACTTATCAAATCTATTGACTGACAGTGGAAACTGATGCAACACACAGCCATCAAAACAAGTTTACCTGGTAGATTCTGATGATGTAGGCTAGAAATGACAGAGTCTTGATCTGTGCGGCAATGAAGTCTGCATACAACTCCTTGTTATAAAGCTTGTGTTGCCTGCAAATGAAACAGCAAAATTGAAAGACATTAATGATGCTGATTACCTGCAGTAGGTGGCATTTACATAGATTGAGGTTAACGGTCTACATATGGGACTTAATTCTATGCACATCAGGAAGAAACTTTCTCTATACCTGCCACAGATTGCTGAGGTATTTCTTCTAAATTAACTCTGCTCCATTTCGGTCCTGTTCAGAATGCTTAACACAACCCCCTTCCTACCCCAAGAGGCCTCCTGCTAAGCCAATTTCTACAATTTCAACATCCCCAAATGGATTCAAACTCCAGCTTTGGCAGGCAAAGTGCCGGGCAACACCATCAACAAACTTAGCATGAGAGAAGAAGAGAAGGGGGAAAAGAAAACAAAATCAATTCACCTAAATGTGCCCAAGCTCATTTCTAGGGGCTGTAAAACGAAACGTGTTAAAGGCACGCTCAACTTCTTATCAGATCCCACAAAAATAAGCCTGCATAGAGACACACATACACAGATGCATCTTACCTGGCCTGCGGAGACACCTGGAGCATGATGGTGTTCATGATGAGGGGTACAAACTCTGACACCACGTTGTGAATGTTCAGCTTATATAGCTGAGGGCACAGAACAAATAAACAATCTTACTTTATAATAAAAACAAAATAAAAAACGGATTTATATACAAACCCATTTTTCCAGCTGAAGTGATTAATTCCTAAACACCAAGGTAATATGCCAGAACTTCCATAACTACAATTATTTCAAAATGCAGATGAGTCAATTCAGTAAGTGGTGTCCAAATCTTTAGTAATTGGAAACCTAATTTCCATCACTAAAAAGGAAGCATATTTATCTCTAAAGTATTGTAATTCACTGTCATTTTTATGTTATTCCTTTGCAATTTTTAAGACAAAAAGAAGATAATCACTTATCTCTTTTCCACTAAATGTTACAGCATGACGGACATAGTATGAGAAAATCAGGAGTATATCACCAACCTGATACATCAGCACCACTATGATAGGCAGCTCTGCAAGCACCTTGAGAGACAAAGACCCCCTTGGGATGATGGTGTGCTAGAGGCAGAAACAAAGTGAGAACCATTAGGAGGATGACTGATGTAACCGAATGATGTAAATGCTGGACACTTGCCACACCCGTCTACCACTAAAGCCATTTACTTTGGAAATGTAGACTGGTTTCCAGTTATTCTACAAATTCCTCTATAAAATGTCTCAGTTTTAAGACTTTCTCAATTTGTGAGATCATGTCTTCGGTCTTCATAAAACGTCGACTAAAATCAGTTTTAAGGAAAAGGATCTCTGAGAAACTTGCAGTCAATGGTCCTCCATGAAACAGATTCAGTGCAGCATCATGGTCATCTTGCAAATAGCATGTTTAATACAACTTTTAGTTTTGATCTAAGAGGGCATAATGTGCATTTAATGCACTTTTCATTTGAATTTAAGTGAGGCTGTCATTGTGCGAATATGGAACACTACTACCATCCAGTGGTTGCAGACAGTACTGGAAGAGTTTAGTGACTATATCAACTCCCAAAAAATGTGCTTACTGTTCGTGTTTCGCTGTCTTCCCTCTCAGGTGCAGTCTTAACCAACACAGATGTGATCATCCCGACCATTTCTGGGGAGGGAACCGTGTTCTCTGCGATCACCTGCGGGTTCTCAAAGTACCTTGCCTGGTGAGAGCAGAAAGTTGACAGTGGTTGAGGGAAACACAGGCAGAAAGGTTGACAAACCCAAACACTTCTTCGTGGAAAGGCAAGCCACCTGCTGTGGAGGATGTACTTACAACAACTTTTGGAAGGTCTTTGTAAATCTGCTTCACAAAGTCCAGAAAATGATGAATCTGAGAAGAGAGGATTAAGAAAAATATGTTAATCCAATACTTCAAGAAAATGTTCCTTTTCTTTTATAAGAAACCATTAGAAACCAATTATTCTTTAATGCCTTAATGCTGTACTTGGCCTACTTAAAGCAAAGGAGAAAAATATCTGTCCTCTTTAGTATTACATACATAGTGCTGCCCCTATTGTTTGTTACACAGGTCTTGGTCAACAAACAATGTTAGCCGTATTTTTTGGCCATTGTTTACAATAAGGAACAAGGTATTAAAGGCCATCCACATCAAGAACAATCACTCTAAACTGTAACTGTGATTTCAATAATTCTGTGAACATCCACAGTGAATAACAATAACACTCAAAATAACATAGAGAAACAAGAACGATATGTTCTCCAAGGAGAAGAATTAGGAAAATCCAATGCTCTTTAGTGACAGTTGTTGTCTTTTGAAGCTGAATTTCATTTATACCTCTGTATGAGTCAATTTAGATTACCCAGGGCATCGTCAAAGAAGACGTCAGTAAAGACAAACAAACTTCCCATCAGCACCTTAGACTATTTGGCTGTATTTTTTTTCTAAAACTAATAATTCTGAGCTTCTCACCTCTTGAGAGATTGGAGGCCGGAACTGTTTGTGCAGCTCAATAATGATGCGAAGGCATATCAGCACATTTTCCTCACTTTCAATCTGTTGGGGAAAAAAGCCATGAATGTAAAATCAGCACACAAATAGTTCCTGGATGTGGAATAAATTAATGAATGTTATGATTATCATCATTAATACTACTGTTGTTACTATTATTATTATTATTATTATTATTATTATTATTATTATTATTGTCTAAAATAATAAAGCGTTAAATGTTGTGTTTTTAAACAACATGACTCATACCTCCAGGAAGCGAAACATCACAGACAGGATGTTCTTTGTGTGTGGACGAAGGTGTTCATTTGTTGGAATGCGGTGGATGATTTCCAGCACTAGTTTCCTCAATTGCTGAAAGAGTGGATAATATTATAAATCCAACAAACCAGCTTCACATACACCATTTCAACAATCCAGTGATGCTCACTTATTTCAGGAAATGTGTTGCAGTGAAGTTCAGTGACTGGTTTACCCGGAAGAACTTTAAAAATCACTAATACAAAGTTGTTGCTGATGTTGAACCTTGACTAGACAGAAATCCATTAGCGTAGGAAGACAACCCAAACCCTTGTTCCTAGCCACACACCTGTGTAGGTTTTTCTTGAAGGAATTGCACTTCTCCATCTTGAAGAAACGTGAGGAAGCGAGGGATGATGTGTTCCAGGAAGGTGGAGTACTGAGGCGACGATGTCACATTCTGAAATTGACAAGCCAAAGACATGTTAAGTCTGTGAAGTATATAGTTACTCAATATATCCTGCTAGCATGTTTCTGTGCAATTTTTTTCTTTGCTGCTGAAAGCTCTTTTCACTGTATGAAAACACAGACAATATTGTTCCTGGGTTCAGTAACAACTAAAAAAATTCCTAGAGAATCACACTTTTGGGGACACTATAAAACTTCTTAAAATCCATCACAATCCATCAGCAGAGACAAAGAAAATGAACACCCTCCATCACACACACTGTGAGCATTCATCAAACTTACCTCAAAGTTCTCGCTGACCTCCTGCATCATCTTCAGCTTAGTTTCATCGGCTGGAAGTTGAAGGACAGAATGTCGCCATTAATCAAACGTGCTAATGATACAGTTCCACTTTTCATGGCCACCTCCATGTGCTCTGCAGGGACTTTCAGATCTTATCAGTTTTACTTTCAGCGTCCAGATTGATCAAAAGGTACATTAAGAAACTTCAACACACACACACACACACACACACACACACACACACACACACACACACACACACAGGCACTCTCCCAGACACACGTACCTTTGACTGGACTAAAGCATATCGCTCTCATCACATCGCCCTTGCTGAGCACAGGTACCCCATCTAAACCATAATTTACTTTGTATGTAAATATAGAGAAGTTTAAGAAATGTGTTCTTAGAAATGCTACCTTTAATTGGTCAAATCCAAACAAGAAAAATGAAAAACCCCTTTTCATTTCTAGGGGGATAACTAAATTTAATCTCTCATCTTCTTTCTACTCTTAATAATTGCCAAATAATATAACTATTGATTTAAAGTAACTGTCATCCGACTAGGATGACACCTACACTTATCCCTGCAGCATACTGGTAAGTTTAAAAGCAAGAAAATAGCATGATGAAATAGAAAACCAGTGGCTCTAAATCATTTGCTGACTATAACTAATAATTTAAGTAAATCTGTGTTTAATGCTTCAATATCTCATTGAGATTACTCATGCCTAGCAAAGACATTGAAGGTCTATGAACTTACGTGTGTTGGCGTCTGTGAGTGCTGCCACAAACTGCAGGTACTTCTTCATAAGTGTAGTTTGGTCCACCACAGTGGGGCTTGGCGCAGGCACAAAGGCCATGGTGGCCGCTGGAACAGACTGCACTGTTGTGGGAAAAGGGGGCAGACCGCAGTCTGCACAGGTCTCAGACTGATATCATGAACACTGAAGGGATGAGAGGAGATACGAATTTCGTCGTTAATAATATAAATATAAGAAGAAAACGTTGTTAATCTGCAGAAATTAATGTCATAGTTTCTCAAACTTTACGCAAAAATCAGCGTTGTCACGGGGAATTTACTATCTTTGACAAACAACCAGGTAACAGACACAAACATGCCTTTTTGCGGGCGCACAATGATGAGATCATCAAATGCTGCAACTAGCACGATTTCTACACTACGATGGGAATTTCTGAATTAAAAATGGGGTTCTCGGCGTCAAAATGGTGGGTTTTGCTTTGCTAAGAGGTCTATCTGTGCATGGTATAAACCCGCAAACGGCACATACAATATTCATTTCCCAAATCACCTTAGCAACGGTTAGCTTATAAGCTAGCTTTCCCAAAGAAAGAAAGCGCTCGCGCATCCCCTAACGTTAAACTCTGTTTAAGACTAAATAAACACAGGCCACGGGGACAAAGCATCCTTTTTTTTAGCTGCAAACCTGTTTAAAAGCTAGTCGCACACAAGAGGCTATAGAACCCCGCCAGTATTTCGCCAGTATTTAAGTTTAAAAGAAAAATTAGACCATTTGCACTTACCCAGCACGACAGACAGGAAACTGTCGCTCTGTATCCGCCGCGCTCGCGGCGCTGCTCTGTACTTGCGACCGGTAAAAATGTGTGATATCCCTCCGCGAAGTGCATTTCATATTTTCTCGATAAATGTGTGATTACAGTCTTGTAATATTTGCTTTACTTAGTTATATGCAGAAAAACTATTTAATCGATGTTCCGCACTGTAAAAGTAGGTTTTATTGATTAAAACGAGTTATTCTAGTACAGGCGGAATGATATACAGTGAGAACCAGTGGTTATATGACCATCGATTTCGATGGTCATGGCTTTCAGGGTTGTCAGCGGAGGAAGTAAATTTGCGGGTAACTGCGCAGGACCGACCACCGCTGACGGTGTAGAACATGTTTGGTGGTTGTACCCTGTGTCAGAGGTGTAATTTAGGTTCTTGTAGTAATCCATGTCGGTCTAACGCTAAAGCATTCAACCACAGATTGCAGTATTGTGTAAACTATCTATATATTGCCTTAAATGTTTTCCAAATTGTGAACCTAGCCAGCAGTGCATGGGAATTACATAAGCAACATCAGCCTGTTGTTGTTTTATCATCATTTTGGTTTGTTTATATTTGTAACATATCTTATGGCCGTATTTACAGTAAACAAAAGATTTACTGATTTATACGTAAAAGTTTTGGGTTGCCAGGTTGTGGGTTTTGTTTCTTATCCTCATTAATAAAAGTTGATCTGAATCTATTTTTTAGATTATGAATTCTGTCAATCATTAATAAAATATTTTAGACAAAAATCCAGTGAGTCTGCAATTAAAAGTCTTTGTAATTTGTTGAAAAAATGTTTGGCTTGTTTGTTCTTGAGTTCTTTTATAGGTAAGATATTATTTTGTTTGAGTTATTTGGTCATCCTCATACATACAGAAATAAAAGAATACATTAAAAAATACAATACAATTCACACGATCTCTAGGGGCATTTCACAGCCTGGCAACCTAAAAGATCTTAACATTATCGCTATAATAACTGATGTGTGAAGAATTGTGGTGGGTGGGCCATGAGATATGACACTGGAACATACAGTTGAAGTTCTAAGCATGGTTTGTTTTTACCACAAGATGGCAGCCCACTGAAGGAGACAGCAGGCCTGCAAACTCTCCATGATCGGAGATTTGCACTGCTTACAGTAAAACAAACACAATTCAGACCCTTTAGAAATAATAAACTAAAAGCTGGCATGAAATACAACAAACATGGAACTTGCATAATTTTGCTTATAAAGGTACGATATGGTATAAACTTACATTACCTTTTAAAGGAATGAAACTATAGAAAATGGATCTCAGATCTTGATTTTGAGAGCTAAGTCCACTGACACAATGCAAGAAGATAGATGTGCAACATTAATACAGGACAGGGGAGCCAGGAGTGATTTATTTGTTTCTTAATTACGTCAGAACATTTTGAGAGGATGGGTGCCAAAAATGTGGATTTTTTAGGATCTCCCCTTTGATGATCATTTTAAAAAGTTTCATTCTCACCATATTAAGGTGCTGTCATTCACACTTCTGCAGTTCATAAATGGCAATATGGCAGCAACAAAGCTTGAGATTTTTTCTCATAATGCTTGTTTTAATAGAGTTGGAATTAATAGAAAAAATGCTCATTATTTATCTCGCCTGGTCTATCAAGCCCAGCTCCTGCCCGCTTGCTTTTGTTAATGGGCTTTAATTCACAATTCTGTCCTTCACAGCCTCCCACTTCATGTGTGGACCCACGGGCAAAAGACTGCAGAATGAGATGTTCCTTTCAGTGAATGTCGTATATAATGTGGAAGGTAATTTGACATATAATGTGACATTCTCATTCTCTTTCTGGCTCCGTTCCCTAAGTAATAATGATCTGCTAAAAGATGTTTGTCTCAGGCTTATTGCGCTGTCCTGTTCGTTTCATTAGTGGGGGGTTTTTCTGACAGGGGCTTTATCCTGAGAGGGGAGAGTGGATGACACACTGGTTCTCTGGCTCTCCAAAAACCACTCATGTGTCCATTAGAATTGTGTTTCCTCAGTGCGCTGCTGATGCCCTGATGATGAAGCCGGATCACCCCTGCATTATTTCTCGGGCATAAAAAAAGTGCACTTTCCTTGAGACCGAGTCTGAAACATCAACAATGCCCTGGGAATCTATTCATGCATCCACAGTCCCTAATGCATTCATTCTTTTTACCAACATGTACTCATGTGGTCTGCAAAATAACAGCCTCTGTGAACCAGCAGTTGCGCGTCTGTGTGAAAGACTCTGACAGCTCTCCACTTTGTGATTGGTTGTTAATGGGAATATTAATTTAATGACTGTTGTCCCCAATGAAATCAAAGCTGAATTTTCCATTTCCGTGAGCTGTTTTTAACCATGAGCGGTTATCGTTGAAACTGGTACGCGCCCTTTTGTCTTTGTCACCTGGTGACCACAAAATAGGTACCATGTCAGCATAAAATATCCTGCGTCTAACCGAGGGAGGCAGAGTCTGTCACCAATCACAGTAATTGGTTCTCACAGGCTTTGCAAAGCTACCAAACCCTGTGACCAGCAAACTGAGGGTGTTGATGGTCACTCACTGCTGCCACATCTTGCCTCCTTTCTTTCTTTCTTTCTTTCTTTCTTTCTATGTAAGAATTGAAGCTTAAAACATACAAAAACTAAAATTATCAACAGCATGCTAACCAGCTACCGCCAGCCTGGCCTTTCTCTCGAGACCACACCAAGCTCCTAGTCTGGACTGCTTGCTGCACAGCTAACTGAGCTAACTAGCAAATGACATCTACAGTCAGCAGCAGCTGGCATACAATCTGGTGACAGGCCGCCCCCTGGTCATTTGGAGTATGTTTGCATTTTGTTCCGTTTAAGTCTGATTTCAAACGTACCAAAACTCGAAATGTTTACCTTCATTTATCAAAATACTTTCAAGTACAATTTTGAGAAACTTGTCCTTGAGTATGTCCATTTAACTCAACGTTTTACTTCTTCTCCACAACATTTCAAAGGGAATTGTTGTCATTTTTACTCCACGACTTGTATTTGCCAATAGGTAGGCTATCAGCTGCTTTAAAGATGACAAGAAAAGACATATTGTAGTCCGATCAGCCTCAGCATGAAAAGAACAAGTCCTTGGGCGGTGCACAGCAAGCGGTATCCGCTTGAATGCCACGGAGGACCCAGGGTTTCTCAGCAGAACATTTCATTGTAACAGTATGACAAATGTTATTTGCTTGACCTGTTTTTCCTTTTTAATACTGTGGCTGATCACTGTAAGCTTACACAATACAATATACTGTGTAAGATTAAACCAGTGGTTCAAATCATTTCTTACTGCAGTGGCTGTTTTACCAGTCTCCAAGTTCCCAGGCAACTGAGACGGCAGTTTCTTGTTTTGACCCTTGCTCCACTGAATTGTCAGCAACCTTCTAGTGAAAACCCAGTGCACTTACCAAATAATATGTACATAGGAGGCTCCTAATAAAAGAATTTAATTAACCTTTATTTATTCAGCCAGGGTTCACTAAGAGCAATTCTCTCTTTCTCAGGAACACCCTGATTACATCCACACATTTACACATTTGCACCTGGAACACTTGCAAGGTGAAAATACCCAATTTTTCACCTAAAGTAAAACATTGCTTTTCCTCTCTCCTGTGCCATTAATCACGTCATGACCTCCCCATATTGTTTTATGACCTTTCGGAAGGTTCTGGCCCCTTGGCTGGGAACAAAAGGTCTAAACCACCTGTGTATGCGCACAGTAGTTACAACTAGCTCCACTTCGACCACTGAAATGCTTTTCATGCATTGATGCATCAGGAACATTAAACAATTTGTTGTATTAGTGCTTTTACTGAGGTTACATCCCCGAAGGCTGCCTCCACCACTAGTGAAAAAAAATAATATAAGAAAACAACACTTTTCATATGTATGTGGTTAAAAGAGCAGAATGGTCACAATGTAGGGCACTGACTGGCTGACGACTTAAGTGATTTAACCTACAGTAAGTAAAGAGTACCTATTGAAAAAGGATTTCCATTTCAAATGGTTAAAACTGGCCCAACCTGGAAAATGTTTTATTGAGATGAGTCAGTCACAACAGTGTGCCGATGTGATGTACCGATGTTAGTTAGTTTGAAACTGCCCATAAGACTGGCAGCCTTTAACAACGCTGGAAACATTGCATGTAATCACTTGAATAATTCACTGACATGTCTTTATTTAATCGTTTAATAAGAGCAAATAAGACTTCCCATGGCCGCGATGTTTCAAATTACTAAATAGAAAAATGTGTAATCAGTGAATAAAACCAAACTGCTTCCACTGCTTTAACAACGCTCCTGATTGACTGCGTGATTTGGGGCATGGTTGGACGCCATGTTCAAAGCACAGTGGTATGTCTTCCAGTCTGCACACCAGGCTTTATTGACCTTTCATGGCCAGGCAGGCAGCTGCTGCTAATTGTTTACCAACCACATCCTGTTTCTCCACTGCTTGGCTTATCGAAGAGACTCACCTGCATCAAGATTGATTTATCATGTTTTTGACTGCTGGGAAAAACGTGATTCTAGCTTCAAATGGCCTCGAGGCTTCTGTCTCGTTTTAAAAATGTGCTCATGAAGAACCAGTGTCACAGATCTTTCCTCTCTGTCCTGAATTCTAAAGTTATTTCAGTGATTTTATTAAGTGACTGTGTTATGTACTTGCATGTTAATGTTTATCTATGACTTTATACTGTACACACTCCAATATGCCACACACATATCACCCACATAACGAAATACAAGTGAATCAGTGGTGAAAATGTTGTCAGGCGGACAAAATTTCAAATAATATGAATTGTGTTCTGCTTACAAACATATCTGAAGACCAGATTAAACCAAACCTAATGGAATTATCTTATAATTTAGTTTACAAAAGGACTAGTTCATCATAAAAATCAAAATTAGGTCATTATCTGCTCACATACCTGCTGATGAAAAGTAACGTGATGTTTCGTAGTTATTAAAAAATACAGGAGCTTTACGGAAAAACAGGGACATGTTTTAAAATATACAAAAACATCATAATATGGCTTTATACAAAACTCATTGACAATCCAAGTCTTGGGAAGCCCATAGATCCCAGCTTTGAAAACACAATAGCTAAGTAGGGGAGACTGGGGTAAGATGAGCCATTTTTCATATTTAGGATCACTGCATCAAGGCAATCATTGTTTTGTCACCAACTAATATATCTGCATATATTTCAGGATGGTGTGCATCCCTTCAAAAAAACAGAATGAGTGTAAACATAACTGTTTCGAAAATATAGCATGTCCAGAAAAAGTGGTCTTGTGGCACAACTTACCCCGTGTGTGGGGTAAGTTGAGCCGTATCCCTACTCCCTACTCAACTTCCCCAGAGCTACCATTTTGACTTTATTTGTCCCCACAGCCAAAATGGTGCACTTTTATGCTAGGTTTATGACCTCATGTTGTAGCTCATAGATACCACAATTGATGTATAAAACACATTTTAAATGATCTATTTCGGTCTAAACACAATTCTCATGAAACTTACAATAGACTAAATTCACTTTCAAGAGTGAAAAATGTTTTTTTGGAAATATATGTCTAACCACTTTACCCTTGTGGCGCTTACCCTCACAGACTCCATGAAATGATGCCTTCCTCCTAAATATTTGGTCACATGATCAATGTTTTTTTTACCGTTTCCCAGCAACAAGGGGTGGCTCAACTTACCCCAGTCTCCCCTACGCCCTTGATGTGTGGTCCAGCCTGTGCACCCCATTTTTTCAGCTTAAAAAAAAAGATGAAAATTGCATCTTTGAAATCAATTTGGCCTCAGTAGATTTGAATTATGCCGACAGACATGTATGGAACCATCTGTATGGTCCCCGTCTACTTCAGCTGTTCAGGAGCTCTCTGAAACTTCTAGGCTAAAAGCACGCACCCCGTTCGAGCCTGGTGCACAAGCCTGACTGCATGTCAGGGACGTTAATGACGTCTTTTCGAATCAATTTGCCAAGACTCTGATTAGATCGGAAAAAGCCGCACGGTGCCATGCAGCCATGGGTGTACAGTGTGAACAGGAGGGGGCTGAGCGCAGAGCTCTTGCGTCGAGCATTAACGTAGAGGAGGTGTGACTGACAATCCGAACTGTCTCTAGTCTGTTTGTCACTTAGCATTCAGTTTTTCATTTTTGTCTCCTTGCCTCCTCCTCTTCTATACATACCAACCTGAGGCTGAAGGTAGGCAGAAAGTAACATCCGTCCGACATCAAGAACCACGGCCCTTTAAAAGTCACCACGTAGAGCACTATAACTCAGATAGATTGAGGAATCCATTAATTAGGGAACCAGAAGAACATCAGAACAAGCTGAAGTCAGATTAGATATGTGGACATGAAATGATACTGAGAACAATAACTGATGAACGCTTACATAAAAGAGATAATAATAATAATAATAATAATAATAATAATAATAATAATAATAATAATGATACAAACATTTTAAAAAGTTTAATTGTTATACCACAAATGGAGTAAAACATGTAAAATAGAGCAACATAAAATACAGCTTTTAACTTAACAGATACAGGTGCCGGTGCTCCTCACAGACCTCACTGCTTAATTAACTTCCAGCATTCATACATAAACAAATGTATGTTCGACCAACCTGTTCGGTGACGTCAACCTACTACAACCAATCAGGGGAGTTTCCAGAGACACCTTTTTTCGATAATCCTCTTTCCTAAGAGGAGCTGTCCGATCAGCACCACACTACGCGCTCCGTTTGTGCCAGGAATAGTCCCGTTACAAGCCACATTACCGGGGCTTACAGGGAGAGAGAGTCACCTCTGATCCGATTTTCTGCCCACACTTTTCTCAATTTGGCCGCTCAGACGTGGCGTAGTAGTAGCTTTACCTGATAGTTGTTTTTTTTGTTTTGGGGTACGCTTTTACGCACTAAAAGTTGAGAGTGGATTACGTTAGAGAGAGTTTTAATTGTTTAGTGTTTGGCTTTTTCACTCCCCCCTCGACTTTCCTTGAGGGTAAACGCTGCCATGTCTTCACTCTGGTACGGATTTTTGTGTTTGTGCGCGCTCGGCTGGAGTCAACTAGCGAGCGGCCAGCCGGACGATGGGAAGAGGTACATCTGCCGGACAGTACCCCTCAGCGGCGACGCCAGCTGCCCCGTGACACTGTTACCCGAGCTGAACGCCGGGAGCCAGGAAGAGGAGCTCAGGAACACGGTCATGCAGCTCCGAGAGACAATTCTACAGCAGAAGGAAAACATTTCCAAACAGCTCGGCACCATCAACGAGCTGACCACCAAGCTGTCGCTCTGCGCCTCGGCCACCGACGACAGGAAGTATGACAAGGCGGGTAACTGGGGTAAAGAAAAGCAAAACACAATGGGGGATGTTCCCAGAGATCCGAATGACAGCATCGAAACTCTTGGGAAAACCATGCAGGGGCTCAAGGACCGGCTGGAGAACTTGGAGGTAAGTCGGCGCCAGTTGCGCAAAGCGTACATCCTGTGCCACAGCCACGCGTAAGAGCACTGTTTGACTCTCCATACGTATTTATAGGATTACAACACATTGTGGACTCACTGCTCACCACTGAGAACCATTATAGTGCCCGTAATGGAGATCAAAGGGGAAGCCTGTCTGTAGGAAATAGATTGATTATCTAATTGACCTTAAACTTTCTATTATGCACGACTTATTTTGTGATAGCAAATGCTTTAAAGGTGCTCTATGTAGCAATTTGTAGCCATTTACACGTATCAATCATTTAAATTAAGAACTTTCCCTTCCCTTAAAAGTTGCTCAATGCTGCTGGACTGTGGATTTCTTTGT
Source organism: Sparus aurata (assembly GCF_900880675.1). Classification (NCBI taxonomy): domain Eukaryota; kingdom Metazoa; phylum Chordata; class Actinopteri; order Spariformes; family Sparidae; genus Sparus; species Sparus aurata. The sequence continues at coordinate 10,751,150 of NC_044206.1, forward strand.
GAAAGACTCGGTTCAGATTTTCAGTCCAAATGGCGTGACTTTATGCAAGTTCCCCAGTGCCCCTCTCCCCTCTGCTGACAGAGAGTAACAGTATGACATTAGTTTAGAAATCAAGTTCAACAGTTGGCTTCCAGCACAACATAAAGGTTCCACAGAGCCCATTTATAGTCAACATTGTCCTACCCACAATCTTGAAATTATGTTTTACCAAATGTGAGTGACCCAGATTGTTTATTTCTACCAACTGATTGGGCCTCTCATATTATAATTGAATAAAAGGCACATGCTGGGATTTGTTTTGTTTTTTGCCATAGATCGGACATCAACTTCCAGTGTTTCCAATCCTGAAACCACATTTGCTCACACATTCAGATGAATGGCGACTTGTAGAGCGATGATGTAACCCCCTCACTTGCAGCTGTCATTGTCCCTGACCACCTCTGTGCACTTCCTGTCCATCCATCCCTTAGCAACATCAGATGCGGGCCAACGTATCCGGCGCCTCGTTCCCCAGCGAGCTCCGCGACCTGCTACAGCGCCGGCTCGGGGAGCTGGAGAAGCAGCTCCTGAAGAAAGTCAGCAACCTGGAGGAGGAGAAGAGCATGCTGTCCAATGCCACGGCCGCGTACAGGCTGAAGACGGAGAGCACGCTGAACGCCCTGGTGGAGAGGATCAGTGAGCTGGAGAAAGGTAATGCAACACATCATCATGTGTCCAACTGTTCAGATGAAGTCAGAACAAAGAGAGGAGAGGATTGGATAAGTCACCTTGAATTTGCGGAAATGTGTGAAGTTAGGTGGCAGCCAGCACTTCCAGCACATTGACACACCCATGACGTTATAAAAAGCATGCATAAATCTACTAATAAGGAGGAGACAGAGGAAGGCACTCATGGGAATAAAAGAGTTAAGAGGGTTTGATCAGACAGTGAACAAGGCTGCACATTTCTTGCAAAGGGGCCCTTTGTCGATGCTCTGTCTGCATCTTAACATGAAGCTATGTGCTGCTGTTGTTTCCTCACTTTCACCCCCTGGCAGCCATTGACAAGTTTATGGGACACCTCTCACCCCTCCCTCCCTCTCCCTTTCTCCCTTTGTCTCTCTCTCTCTCTCGCTGTCTGTCTCATTACAGGGGGAGGAGACTTCAAGTCCCCAGAGCAGTTCAAGCTCTCCCTCCCCCAGCGGACAAACTACCTGTACGGCCGCATCACCAAGACCCTGCCAGAGATGTACGCCTTCACACTCTGCATGTGGATCAAGTCCAGCGCCACTCCCGGCATAGGGACGCCCTTCTCTTATGGTGTACCAGGGCAAGCGAATGAGATCGTGCTGATCGAATGGGGCAATAACCCGATAGAGTTACTCATCAATGACAAGGCAAGCACTTTGTAGTCACCTGTGGTCACTACTGGACCTGTGGGGTATATGATAAAATGATAACTTAGAAAAAAAAGACAGAATGAATTATACACTTAACAAAATACTTAAATTCCACAATTCCAACAGGAGCAGGAAGAAAGAAAAACGTATATTTCCGGCCCTTCACTTTTTTTTTAAAGGTGCAGTATGTAAGAAGTGACCACCTGTTGAATTCATACTAAAAGCAGATAGGGGGCAGCATGATCAGAAGACTAAATGCTGCAAACTGTAGCTGCCATTAGCTAGTTAGCTCAGTTGCCCATGCAGCTAGTGGTCAGGACTGGAAGTTTGGAGAACTGGGGAAGTGACGTTGTCTACTAGCACACTAGCTAGTAGCACAGGAGCTTTATATAGGGACAGGATGGGGCTAGCTGGTTAGCATGCTTTCTTAAGCATATTTTTGAAACACAATACAAACACTTCATAATGTGCGCAGTGTTATTAAGATTCTGTTGATAATTCTATTGGGGTTTTTTAACCTAAATTTCTTATGTAACAAAATAAACTGTAACATGTTGGGAAATTCACAGATCTCATTAATATATATATATATATATGAAAATGTTTTGGGCCCAGAGCTGCCCCCTGTGGAACTCCACATTAACCTTCTTAAACTCTAAATTGTCACCAGTATACTGTTCAAATTGCTTTCTATTTCCAAATAACTTCTTCACCATTTGTGAATGGTGCCCTAATCCCATAATCAGGAATTTTGACGATAACTAATGGTGGTCTATCGTGTCAACCTCATTTTTTAAATCAATAGATGCCCAATTGTGTATTGCATACTTTCCTTGCGCCACTAAATCCAACCCTTCTGTATGTTTGTTAGCCATCACAAACTGTCTTCTTTCTTTCAACAACCATACCCTACATGTGCTTTATAAAAGCAATCCACAACTAAATGCATTTTGTTTGGACCACAGGTTGCTCAGCTGCCCCTGGAGGTACGTGATGGAAGGTGGCACCACATCTGCATCTCCTGGACCACACGGGACGGCCAATGGGAGGCTTTCCAAGATGGTCAAAAGCTGGGAACTGGCGACAACCTGGCGGCCTGGCACCCCATCAAACCTGGAGGAGTCATCATCCTAGGGCAGGAGCAGGTAAGGAACGTCAGCAGGACCCCAAAGTCTGTGACAAATTTACAGATAGGACTTTGAAGTGTTTGACGCCTGCTTGTGTTTGTTGGGTTAGTCAGTACTCTAGCTCCTTTGTCATGATCAAAGAAAGCAGCCACTTACCAGGAATTACATCATCCATGACTTCTCTTCTTTATAAAGTGACATTGGGTCTTTTTTTTTCAACATGGAACAGGCTGAAGAAAACTAACAATGCACCAGCAACCAAAGCCACTTCAAAGTGTAATGTCAAGTAGTTCTGCTGATAAGCCGAGTTATTTATGAGAATCTTTGAAAACTGCAAAGTAAATCAAGCGGACATGAATCAGCAGTCATAAGGAGGTGGCAGGTTATCATGACAGAACAAAGACAGTGAACCGCTCAATCCCCTCAGATGACGTCTACCACTGAGCCTATCTCCTCTGAGAAAATCAATGTAATCAACACTTTTTAAAGACCGGTGAGGTTCTAGCTGCATGACTTAACAAGGAAGTGTGAACAGCAGCATAAAGCAAACTAAATTCAATCGTGGTATTATTATTTTCTTATTTTCAACTTATTTTTAACAATCGGCTGTTCAAAGTTTGCGGCTGTCCAGGTTGACATTTGTGGTTCTAAAAGTCCAACATTGTGCACATTTTCAGGTTCATACTTTTATTTTAGGCGCTATCAAAAAACAGCAACATTATTTTTCTCATATTGGTTAATTGCTGCAGCACCTCTATTCACCCCCTGGCTGAACGCTCCATTTTAGTGGCTGTCTCTTTAAGGCTCCTCTCCTGAAAAGCCCACTCTGCTCAGACTGGTCAGCTCTCCCAGGCCTGAGCGGGCACTGTGACAGCTGACTAGCACTGCTGGATTCATGTCCCCCTCTGGATAAACTGAAATCACATGACCTTTAGGAATATGTAGCTCAATCATCACGTAAAAAAACTGTAATCGGTTAAAGGCGTTGGCTTACGACCACACCTGAACTCCCAGTTCAATGATAAACCAAATGTTAGCATGCTAATATGTCAAACCAAAATGGTAAACACCTGCTTCTCCTTGTGTGCATGTTAGCATGCTTATGTTAGCCTCAGTCAGATCCAGTCAGCGTCACCTCAGAAATGTCCAGACAGTTACACAGTTTTATGTTCTTCAACGTATGTAACATCAAACAGAACAAGGAATAAACACACATTAAATCAAAAAGTTTAATGATGAGTCCACCCATAGTCCCGCAGACTGCCTCCTCTACCCCATAAAGATAATTACCTTTGATGTTGTTGATGCTGTTGATGCTGTTGAAATTTACATCTCGCTGTTTATGGCCCTTGCAGGACGTGGTGGGTGGGCGATTCGACGCCGGACAGGCCTTCGTGGGCGAGCTGAGTCAGGTGAACATTTGGGACCGCGTTCTGAAGCCGGTCGAGGTCCAGTCTATGGCTAACTGCAGTTCTTATATGCCCGGGAATGTGATCTCCTGGCTAGCGAGCAACGTGGAAGTGTTTGGGAGGGGAGCATTCAAGCGCCCCCTGGAGATGTGTCAGGAGCGACTGCCCAATGCTTAAAACTCATCTGTATGCCTCTCTTTAGATTAGCTGCTGTTTCCGATCACTCAGCATCTTTTATATTGTCTGCTCTCTGACCGCAGGGCTGCTTATGGACGTTGTGTTACATTAATGTTCAACAAATTTTATCTATCTGCTTGGCTCAAAGAGTTGTTTGAAATTTGTGACAGGGGTTGGTTTAGATTACTTTAAAATGTCGAAAGTAATTTAAACAGAGTACTAGAGATGAGCAAGTATCTGTATCTGTTCAATCAACTAAATTATCTGTATCCAGAATCATCCTCGGAATGAGCGGGTTTAAAGCAGAAGCGTGTGGGACTAACAGGACGTTGACAAAAGCCTGAAAATGATGCGGATTGATCAGAAGTTGCTATATTTGTTATTTACTTGAAAGCTATGAAGAGAAAAGCCTCCGAACGGAGCTTCAGATCAATGTTTTTGATCAAAAGAGTAGGAGAAATGTTTACAGAGCGAGTGTTTTATAAATTTGAAATAGGGGAATTAATTCAGCTGCACGATGAGAGTTTAGAACCAATATGGACACATTTTTCTTAATACAATAATACTCATTCTTATACAAAAGAACATTAACTGTGTCGGATACTCCTTTTCACAGAGTGCTCGATCAACCCTACAAATAACGAACTATAACGTGAAAAAAATTAAGCCATTTTAAAAGACATAAATGTCATCAAGTAATCCTCGACAACAATCTTAATCCACTTTTTTTCAAAGGTAATCTGGTTTAATTTTTTTAATTACTTAAACCCTATTACATATAATCCGTAAAAGAGACCCAACCCTGGGATCTGTTTAAATCAAAGCTGCTGAAAGCATTGTTGTCACTTTAGCCTACTTCCTTTCCGTTCTGCAGTGAGCCGCCCCCTCCCTCCTCTCTACATCACCACGCGAACGAGTGGGCAGGACCGCTACATTAAAGAGTTCTCTGTCCTGATTGGATAAAGTGGGCAGAGATAGCAGAAAATTTGACAAAGAAATATCACTTGTGGCAGCTTTAAATGCCTGCTATGAATGTGTGGACGCACATATTTCAAATAATGTGGAGGCTGAGCACCATCATCAGCTGGAGGCAATCAGGGAATATATGTATTTCTTTACCATGATTAAGGTATTCAATCGTTCAGTCCACCCACCTCCACGGTTAAAGGTCTCCTCAGGTGTTGGTGCTAAGACGTGATAGTCATCCCTATCTCCGCGCTCACAGGCTTTGGAGTAATGAGGATCCACTCTAGTTCTGCACAGTCGCACACATGAAATGCTACCACTGCAAATACACCGAGGTGCGGACTAGCTTAGAGTTTGCAGGTGACATGTGAGTTGGCGTTGCGTGCTACGGGAGTAGGAGGGAAGATTAAAGGTCTGGCTAATGTTATGTCTGTTACTTAATGAGGAAATGGGCTTAGAGCCAACATCAATCAAACCTCTGATTCTGACATGTTCAGTCAATTTTAACAGGTGAAGTACAATATGGCATCTTAGCAGTCATGTGGTTCTGGCTGGTATGTTGGAGTGTGTGTGCAATAGACTTATTTCTCTGGTGGAAACATACATTGATTTAGTTTTCCAGCTTATGTATGAATTAGCGTTGAATTAAAACAACTTCACCTTGATAGGAAGCTTCATTCTTGGCATGCATAGCTGAAACCAGTGATACTAGTGAGTCTATCACAGTGCTCTTTATTATTATTTTTTTTAACTTGCCTTTCCCGTTTGAACAAAATCTATCTAAATGGTGAATCATGTTGAAAATATATTCATAGCGTCAGTGTTGTGAAATATTTTTATTTGTGATTTGTGATTTTGTTGAGGTGTCTAACCAAGCATTCAACAGACAACAACATAACATAATAACAATGATGAGAAGACTTTTCAAAAAAGGTGTTTTAAATGTACCTTTATCATTTCTACTTGTAGTGTGATTTTTTTCATTATTTAGTGTTTTTTATTGTAATCTCAATTTTAAGCACATAAATGGCTTTATTTCTTTTTTAACGTGTCTTGTGGCCTTATGGAGAATTAAGTGCCGTTGAATGTTCTGCAAATGTTGACTTTGCCAATAAATGAAAATGTGGAAAAAAGAAAATGACTGCTGCAAAAATTGATATGTAAATTTCCATCTTTTATCTGTCAGCCAGAACATTGCAAGTTTCAGATTTATCAGCACATTTCCTGTGCATAATTTTCATATTTAAAGGTGCAATATGTAAGAATTTTTGTTGAAAACATTCAATTCTCTACAATATGTGAAAAAAAAAACATTTTTGACATCATGACATCTTTTATTGAATTGCAATGTTTAGCATGCTAAGTGGCTAGCCCTGGCACTTCCGTGCATCGCATATCCAACCTGGACTGCTAGCTGCATGGCCAACTGAGCTAACAAGCTAATTACAGCTACATATGGCAGTGGTAAGTTATTACTCTGGTGATATGCTGCCCCATATTTTCTTCTGTATGACTTCAACAAGTGACCATTTCTTACATATTGTACCTTTAAGGTGTTTACCTGAAAACATTTAAAAAATAACAAAAATTCTCAACACAATCATAGTTTCTATGTGATGATGTCTATGTTTTGTGTTGCAGACACATCTACTGAAGTTAGCATGCTAACAAGCTAGCCTAACCAACACTTCCCCTGTGTTCTGAACTGCCAGTATGGACCATTAGCTGCATGACAAACTGAGCTAACTAGCTAATAACAGCTATAGTTACCAGTTACTTTTGTGATATGACCCCTATTTGTTTTAAGTATGAATTCAACAGGTGGCCAGTTCTTACGTACGGCACCTTTAAAGAGTCATGTGAAATAAATCACAGGACATGAATTAAGTTGAGTCGTTGTTTAAGCATATGGCCGATCTATGGCAGTTTAAAATCACCTTGTTTCTGTTTAGCAGTGTTTGTCAGTCTGTTCAGGTGACACATGGGCAGTTAATTACACAGAGCTGAGCAGGATCTTTAGACTCAGATGGCTCGGGTCAAGACAACAACAGGTGTCCTGGGTGGCATTAGCAACGCTTAACAGATGACCAAGGCCAGAAGGTCGCAGGTGGCGTCATAGACACTCTCCCTCATACAGAGCAGCTCCTTCTGACCACATTCTGCTCTGAGATACATTTTAAATAGGGCTACAAAAAAAAGGCCCATGAAGTAAAAGCTCGAAGAAAACGCAGACTCAAAAACATAATGTTGACCAGCTCTTTAAATGCAAGCTGAACATTACACTGTACGGTTTTCTGGAGACAGGCCCAGAGCTTTAAGATTGCAGCCTTCACTCTATGATCTCTTGTTAAGTCTTCTGATTAATTTGTGTAATTCACACAGGCTGTTTTTCATGTGGCCTCGTCTGAGCACTAAATTTATGTTGCCTGAATGTTCATGTCAGACGCTACTTTGTTCCTTTCTTCAAAACATGTCGCTTTCCAGTGACAGAGGATGCTCTGTATGTTACGGCCTTTTATCTTTGCTGAAATGAAGGAAAAAGCAATAACATAAAAGTCTGCATCAGGCTTTTCACCGCTGAAATCAATCATTCATGGTCGAGGAAATGGAAAAAAGGAGATGTTGAAGGCAATATTGAATTAGTTCATACTTTATTAGCCTGTGTTTCTTTTTTTGTGATTTTAAAGGATGAAAATGGACAAAAACAGGGTTGGTTGGTTGGTCAGTTGATGATTTAACAGATGTTCCAAGTAACATAAAGAAGAAGTGTATTGAAGAGTCATTCTCACAAGCAAATTACCTTGAACCTCAAGTGGCACACACTCAGTGTTTACAACAGTAAGACTCAGAGCTTTTCTTTATTTTGAGAAAAATGAGTTGTGGCTGGGAGTATTGGTCTGCCACTTTGCTCCAAAAGGAAGAGGTGCATAATGACTTGCTCTTACAAGTGAATTACCTTGAAACTAAAACAGCACAGAGGTGCAAAAGTGTTCTGTAATATTCAGATGAGGCTCAAAAGAAAATAGAAATAACAAAGTGGGAAATGATTTTCTTGGAGTGGGCTGAACATCGCAGATACAGGAAGGTATGAGAGTCTCTCGATTACTTAAAAGCTGCACTAGATATAATAAACTATACTCAATTGTTTCTTCTTATGGACAATAGACTAACTGACCGTGTCTAATATGAAAAGTATCACACAGACCGACAAACACACAAAGGATGATCACCTGACTCTTACTTTTAAGGAGCCTTTTAGTATCCTTCAGCTCACTGCTCAGTCCTATACAGACATTTCACTTGTAATAATCGCTACAGCTGTTAGAAGTTGCTGCCTGACAACAAACGTACACATGTAATAAGTGGATTTCATTTTCTGATAAGGACCAGTTCCATTTTTTCATCCACAGTAGGAAGAGGTTTCCAGTAATTAAGCTCTACAAACCCATAGCACAATAATCTGCTCGCCACCAAACAGCAGACAGACAAAGTTAGCGACCTGCTGCTGGGGAACATAGCGGAGCGCTTAGTCCTTACAGAGCATGATATTTTCTTCTGGAGTTGGTGGAGATTTAAGCTCTATAAAGTGATAATGTCTCTGCCATAATTTCATATCTTGTTCAGTTGCTGTCAAATGGAGAAAGCCTTTTAGAAATGAATGCTGCTTTGTATGCTGTGGTTTTATTGAAGTATTTTAGGCAACACATTTATAATCAGAGAGCCACCAGTTGTCAATACAACCATTCTGCCGAAAGGCTGATTTATCTACTTTTTGTCTATGTTTAAAGAAACACGAACACATGTAACTCTCCAATAAAAAGAAAAATTAACGCCCAAGATTTTAAGAAAGTTATGCTTATAGCCACAAGCTGTTTAAAATTGTGTATGTATTAAATGGAGGTTATAAAAGATTATCCTTATACTTGCTTTTGCACGAAACGCCTTGTTTTTAGCCAAACAGCAATCAGAGGGATCAGAAACATTACTAATTCTTTTCTTTCTGAGATTCCCCCCAAACCCCTCAAATGAGACAGCTTCAGCAGATCTGAGTGAAACAGAGAAAGTTAACTAACAGAGTTAAAAGCCACCTGAAGACTTTAAACACAGCAGTGCTTTAGCTCAAGGTCGATCCCCTGATGGAAGTGAAGGGCTCCTATTATCACCGGCAGCTCCCCACAGTATCTCTGACAGCTGGCATTCATCAGGAGACTCACAATTAATAATTTCATGACATCTCTAACAGAGGACAAGCTGTCATAAACACCACCAAGGTACTGAATGGCACAAAAATAATCTGACTGACATCAGCGCAGCTGGAGAGGATTCAAGGATTTTGTTTTGTGTGAGGTTATCCTGTGTTTAATTCAGTTTTATTCAACCTTTTCCCTCCTGGCACTGACATTTTCCTTTAATTCTACTTTTACTTTTACATCTCTCTGAGTGAAACAACAAATTTTGTCTTTGCAGGCCAAAATATACAATTAAGTGCTTCTCTGACACCAGTTCAGCTTAATTCTCTTCATTTATAAAAAGGGGTGGCTCTGATGGTGGCACCACTGGTTCATCATTTTGATCTAGGCGGTCTGATGGATTGCAAGGACATTTGATGCAAACATTCACGCTGTCCAACGGATGAATCCTAATATTTTGTTGATCCTCTGACTTTTATCTCTCATGCTAAAAGTAGATAAACAATTTCACTAGTCCAGTGAAATATCTTTTTCTACAAGTCAGAAGGGCTCAAAACAGCCAGTGAGCTTTACATCTGTGCTCTTACGTGAACATTTTTCAACAACCTTGCACCCTTCTGGATGACTAACTTCGGAGATCACCAGTTTTTAATCTAGCACCATCGTTAGGTTAGGTGTCCAGTACTGTGGTTTTACAACCAAATACGTGCCATTAAAATCAGACTTTCGTGTTAAGTGGCTGGCATTAGCAATTATTTCAAGCCACTGCTGTGCAGAATACATTCATGGCACAGCCTCACAGAGCTGCCAGCTTTGCTGTAGACACTTGTGCCCTGTCCCAAATCCATAAAACATATGATTCCAAACAGGTTTTTATTATTCACACTTGAAAAGTGACCAAAAAATGCTTCCTCAAAGCTGATACCTCCACGCATACTAAGTACATTTGCTTTACTCTGCACAAAGGAGATGTTGGAGCAAGTCAGAGCTGACAAAAAATCCAATAGTGTGGCTGCTTCGAAGAAATCTTTAAAAATAAATCTCAGGAAAAGCATATTTTTGTTCCTCTCTGTGAAGTTTAATTGGCACTAGCTTTCCAAATGATTGACATCAGACATTGGATGCATAATTTATATCGTTTGTTTATACTCCAAAGCAAAAGTATGCAGATATTTTTGTATAATAGCTGCTAGAACAGTGAAGTTTGAGAGAGGGTTTGAATTGTCTTGTGTGTATTTGCTGTTGAGTTTTATATTTCATTTATTTCAAAGGCCCAGGGACAGACATTGCAAATTAGCTTATGCTGCAAATTCTGTGATGTGGCATCAGTTTATGCAACATACATACATACATATATATATATATATATATATATATACATATATATATATATATATACCAATAAACTATTAACGAATGAATGAATTAAATAGACTGTGACAATATGTCGTACCTGCTGTTGCTTATATGTTCAAAAACTCAAACGTGTAGATCAAAACTAAACTTACTGTAAAATGTATTATATAGTTTTGAAGTTTTTTAAATATATATTTAGGACTGCGAAAAAATGGTTCTAACACGGTAACATGTATTTTATTATTATTCTGTAATGTAAAGCAAAGCAAGGAGCAAATTTATACTTCGACATGAAAAAAAATCCATTCACAGCATGCTTATATTAACACTCATTTTTTAAACATGAGCTGCACTTGTGCCATTAATTTATTATGAGTTGATTTGAATGTCAGCCCAAGCTATGTGGCTCATTAATTGATCACGATTTGCTGAATAGCAAAAATCCAGAGAGTGCTTGACCTACCAGCTTACTTAACAACAGTGACTCAACCATTCATAACCACTGCTTAAACCATAACCTTAAATACATACAGGTGCTGCTTATGCAACCACAATAATAATATCATATCAGGTGCACCAGTCATTCATAGCTATATACACACTATTCAAGATGAAATATATGCAATAAAAGTCATTGAAATGCGTCACATTATTTAAATAGTTTGACAAAACACAGAAATAAGAATTCAGATATGTCACAGAATAAACAATCAAGTCAAACACTTAAATGTCCCAATCTCTAACTAATTCTGAGTCTACATCATGGTGATAATATGGAAGATGAGAGTTGTTATTTCTTATGTGACGCCATACTTGTGCATTGTCTTCTGGCAGATACCCACATGTACCTGTAGTCACAGTATGCTGGCACGAAGGCAGTTAAGAGGAGTATTGAGTCCCAAACTCCAGGAGGAGTGGCTCTTTCTCTCCCCTCTCCACGTTGGAAAAGTTAAAAAGAATTGAGCTTTGGCCTTCAGAGTCCTGGTTCTTCAGGAATATTGCATTACCAGGAAGCAGCCATCTGAAAAATGTCCATGCGAATCTAGGTCAGCTTTAAAATACATATTGGTTTGAAAGTTGCTTTTAGATTGAAGAAAAAGTTAGGAAGAATTCCAGTCAGTCCCATTACAACTCAATGTTTCTGTGCCACACACAATCTGTTGCTCAGGGGTCTGTTTCACAAAGCAGGTTCAACAAACTCTGAGTCTAACCCTGAACTCTGAGTTGATCTACTCTGAGATAGGAAACTCTGAGTTTTCGGTTCCAGAACAGCAGATTTGAGTTAGTTTGATCAACTCGGAGTAGTTTAACCTGGAGTTAAGCACGTGCACCACAAGTATAAAAAGACAGCATCAATGGAGCCCTGATTCGACGAGTCACCATGGCAACGGGGAAGAGGAGGGCTACGTTTTTCACCCCACTGGAATTGGAAATATTAATGCGCTCATACGGTGAGTTTGAGCACGTTTTTAGAAGGAAGTGTAAAACCGCTGCAGCAGCAAAAGAGAGGGAGAAGGCTTGGGAGAACATTGGCGCTCGGGTCAATGCGTAATTTTAAATGTAGTCCTTTGCAATCACAATAATATTACAGGGGGAAACTGCTTGAGTGGTAGCCTATTAATTTATTTAATTTAGGTGCAACCCTGGCTGAGAAGCGCACTTGGCTGCAGCTTAAGTTGAAACATAAAAATATTGTTCAAACAGGTAAGACCTCGGCATAATCTCATGGGGGTAACTCATTTTGATCATGTTTTACATTGTAAATATTAAGTGGCTGTTTGACTGTACAGTTGTTTATCCCCAACATAATGCTGTTTTCACACACATAAATGTCTTCTCATCTATATCATGTTCTGTTAAATAATTAAGCCTATTTAAACTAACACAGACTTCTACTCAGCCAACAGAAAGAAAGCAGATGCCCGTACAACGGGTGGTGGCCCAGCACCGCCACCTCTAACGGAGGCAGAGGAGCTGAAAATGATAAAAATGGGTAGTAGCCGTTTCAGGGCGAGGCACACTTTTCTGACCGCTCTGCATACAGTTGCCTTGCTCAAGTGCTCTGCATCTCCGACGTTGTATAAAAAACTCCCATTTGCAAAAAAAAACGCAGCGCAACACACAATATCTGCTGGGATGGAGAGCATGACTTCGGTTGGTAATGTTGGAAATGTAAGGACGGATTAGGTTGTGTATGTAAATGATGGACTGTGACGTGAAACGGTACCGCTCAAAAAGATAACTGTCTGGAAATGCAAGAACATCTATGTACGGTCTGATAATCATCTCCCGACGAATATTTAATTCTCTGCGCAGTAATGCTGCACCTTCATCCACGGGATCATTATCAAAAGGACATGCCATGGTAGTGAAAATAGTCGCCACCTAATATAACTTCTAATGTAGCCCTACTGACTGATTTTTGCAATGATTTTCTCAAAAAACAGACGGCAGAACTATACTACGCCAAAACTCGCCTGCTGACTGAATGAATGAGGAAATCAAATAGCGTGTGTGGCTGAAAGAGGGCGGAGACAGAGTGAAACTCGAGGTTTTTTGAGAAAAACCTGGTCCCGACCAGGTTAGTTTCACAGAGTATGTTACCATGGTAACTGACAGAGAGCTTAAGTTACCTCTCTCTGTGAAACAGGCTGGAGTTACCCCTCTTTCTCTGGTTTGAGTTACTTCCCTTTGTGAAACGGAAAACTCAGAGTTTCCCTCATTTCAGGGTTAACAGACTCAGAGTTTTCACTAAACCTGCTTTGTGAAACGGACCCCAGGTGTAATTTATTTCTGGGCTCAGAGAGCCTCCCTGTGGTCATAAGCTGCATTCAAGTGCAATCACCGAAAGTCTTTATAAAGAACTTTGGATACTGTTCATCAGAGCGAATGAAAACATACGTAGATAAGGGATTACTCATGTCACTTTCACCATCACTTCACCTTACTTAACCAAAACATTTCCCAAATGCACCTTGCATGCTGTAAACCCAAATATTGATCTTCTGTTTCATGTCCTTCGTTAAGTTCTTATCCCCACATCTTACCCCTTTAAACCAAGAGCTATATCCAAATCATCAAAGCATAAATTCACCCAAGTTCAGTCATTTTTTACTCATCCTCGTGCTGATGGTGAGTTATGTGAAGTTTCATAGTATAAAAATCATTTCTGGAGCTTCACAGCAAAATAGCAATGCAGCATTCTCCTAAACAATTGAAGCAGATGGGGACTTGTTTTAAAACATGAATAAACAACCGTATTTAAATGCAAAACACATACAATGGCTTTATGCAGCTCATCTGGCATAATCCAAGTCTGCAGAAGGCCTGATAGTCAAATTGATCTGAATAGACGTTATTTACACTCTTTTAAAGCTGTGCTGTTGCTTAACGAAATGCATTAGCACACATCCTATCCTGCTTGAACCTGCATTTCAAGGATGTCAATAAAGTCTTTTCAAATCAGTGTTGGAACTGGTGACTGGGATTATGCTCAATGAGCTGTACGGAGCCATTTTATCTTTGTCTTGTTATACTTTTTAAACAAGTCCCCGTCTACTTCAGTTCTGACTTTTCATCAACATAAGGGGTTACATTTTGGGGTGAACTCATCCCTTAAAAATCCTTTAAATATTGGCAAATGAAAGTAACCTTCACCTGCGATCTGTTGTAATGACGAGGGCGGCAGGCGATCACCGTGATGAAGGAGAAGGTTGCCACGAGGATGGCAGCACATGACAGGACGAAGAACATGTGGGTGTTACCTGCATTCAACACAGAAGCAAACATGCTACCTGTGAGTGTGCGATCCAGGTTTAAAGTCACAGTGAAACAACATTTCAACAATGTCTTATTTTGATGTATGTGTTTCCAAAAATTGATTTATTTCCATTTGGAACTGGATATTTCAACAGCGGTATAGCGTCTTGAATGTTCTGACTATTCATATTGGTATCAGGACACTCAGAACAACTTTGTTCCATTGTCTCACATGTAAGAATGTGGAAAACAACTCATTTGAAGTGCGTCACAGCCATGGTAAAGGCTCATTCAGTATCTGGATGTCATGACATGTCAATGTCTCAGACATTCTGATACTGATGCTCCCCTGCCTACAAGTCACACAGTAGAATAGCAGCAACAGAAGTCAAAGACCTCAACACAATGTTCAGATTTTCCTCTGAAAAAGTCGCTGACTAGCTGAGATGGTCTGACACTTAAAGCTGTTAATCATTAGTTTGAGTTGGATCAAAGTTGAAACGAATCAGTTGAACTCAGGAGTCATGTGGTGGGCAGTCAGATCAATCTGTGCCCGGATTCCTCCATTTACACCGTTCCCCTCTCTATGTCTGTGGAACTAACGCAGCTGAAAGGCACATGGTGAGTTTTATCTGAAACACCTCATGACAGCTTCTATTGCTTTCAGGAATCTTTCTGGCTGTGGAAAACTAGACAAACAATAAAAATATTCATATATAAGGACAAAGGACATAAAATAATACTAGCAAAATTAATTAAATTAATTAAATTACAACAATTGGTACACCTTCCTGATTAGATAGAGTAGATTTAGGTGAATTAATCCTTTAAGCATCTGCTCTCCCATGCCCTGTTCCTTTTCTGGCCCACCTTCCTTATCATGGATCTTTTTGTTATGGAAAGTAGCTGTTAGCCTGCAGACATGAGTTTGTGTGTGTGTGTGTGTGTGTGTGTGTGTGTGTGTGTGTGTGTGTGTGTGTGTGTGTGTGTGTGTGTGTGTCTGTGTCTGTGTGTGTGTGTGTGTGTGTGTGTGGCCACTCACTGCCTCTCTTGACGTAGAGGCTGAAGGAGGTCTCCAGCTTGCTGACATCATTGCGGACGGTGATTTCCAGGCAGTGGACCCCAATGGAGGTGAAAGTGTGGTTCAGTCGCAGGGTGTTTTCATACAGCATGCTCAGCGTGCAGCCCCCCGACGTGTCCGGCACACAGTTGGGCAGGAAACGCCAGCACACCCACATAGGAGGACTGAAGACACACAAACGTACACATACATAGTGAAAATAATTTCAAATTAAAGGTGCGATATGTAGGAATTGTGTTTGTTTGCTATTCTGCTGATATGCTGCCCCCTATTTGTTTTGATAAAGGATTAGACAGGAAGCCTGTTCTTATGTATTGCACCTTTGAATATGATAGAGAAGTAGAAGGATAGAAGGATGTTCTTTAATGTTAGCATTTCCTGCTTGTATTGATCAAAATGTCATATTTAATTGTTAGTGTTTGTTTCTCTGAAATCAGAATAACCTGTTTGGTTAACAGAAAATTAAAAAAACAAAACAAAGCTGCAGCTTACCTTCCATCAACATGGAAAGCCAGACTGGTGTTCTGAGAAACCTCATAGTCTGAAGGCCCCTTCAGCTCGATGTTTTTAATGGCATCTACAGAATAATTAGTTATTAGTCATTTTCTAGGGTTAGTTTAAGCACAACTGCACTTGGAAAGACACAACATGTACATTTATCCTGTAATAATTCATTTTGCCTACTAAACATCTAATGACAGTTAAACAAGAAAATTTCACGATTCACATTTGATATTTAAAGGCACTCTCTTTGATTAAAGGAGCAATATGTTAGAATTTTAGTTCGAAAACAGAATGTGAATAACAACTATGAAGTTATGATGTCTGTGTATTGTGTTGCAAAGATATACTTAGGTTAGCATGCTAACCAGCTAGCCCTGAGCTGTCACAGTTTGAAGCTCCTGTGCGAGCTGTGTAAACAACAGTCCACTTGTTCCCCAAACATCCAGTATGGACTGCTAACTGCCCGGCTAACTGAGCTAACTAGCTAACAGCATCTACGGTTTGCAGCATTTAACGGTTACTCTGGTGATAACCCCGTATTTTCTTTGTATGAATTCAACAAGTGGCCAAACTTCTTCTTTCCAATGTAGTGAAGGAGTAACCTGCCTCTGGGAACCTGCAACATTACCTCACCGCACCAGCTGATCACTTTTATGCTTCAAGAAAATACTGTAAATTACGGAGGCACTTCGTACTTTTGGAATTGTAATATTTACTATATCAATAAGGTAACAACACCAACTCCAAACTGTTTCCATAACTGAATAAAGAAAGGTGTCAGGGTCCGCCAAACAAAAACAAACTAAAACACCATGAAATTTTTCAAACGTTTATTTAGCCTTCTGTCATCAGATGATGAAGATCTTTCTCTTCTGATTACAATTTCTTTACCAAAACTGCATATTGCAACTTTAACACAGAAAATATTTGGACTCATCTATCTGCAACTATTTGTTCATGCCTAAATGAAAAAAAAAACTACAAACCGAGCACTTGGACATCCATGGAGTAGAAGTCAGTGAGTAGAGGTGCATATTCGGTCACATTCACCCCAACTTTCAGCCGCAGTGTGTAGTTTCCTGATTCTGCGTAATGATAGCGGACCACTGGCTCAGTCCCTTTAATCACCTCTCTGCAGCACACAACAGAACATATATGAAAGGTTAAGAAAAGCCAAGCACTCGTTTTATATTTTTTCAGATAAGGAAAAAGTCCTTGTACCCGTTCCCTAGGTCCCAGGTATAGGTGAATTTTGCCTTGCTAAAACTCTTCTGGGGGTCGAAGAGTTCAAACATGGTCTCAGTGGGGATGTCTGAAGCCAGCTCTCCTGTGTCCCTTACATAGGTGGCATTTCCATCCATCTGATAGAAAACCAACTTCCCAGCGATATTTTCTGTTCAAAAGAAACAGATATATTTAGCTGTGACGCCTGTAAGAAAAAGTTGAGATGAGAAATGCCTCGTGACATACCCAAATCTGTCAAAGGGTCTGCGGTCTCTGCCACATCCAGAACGGCCAGGAGAAGGAGCATCAAGATCCAGGCGACATTGTTTCTGTAAGCAAACATCCCACAGTTTAAAGAGAGGGAGCACAAAGTATCAAATATCTTAAATGTAATAGATGTTACATGTACCTGTCCATATCTGCTGGTCCTCTCAGAGGACCTCAAACAGGAGACGTTAATCCTGCGGGCTGGCAAAGGCGTGATGAGGCTCTTTCTGACCGAGCATGCAGATGAGAGCCGCATAAAGGCTTGAAATTGTCACCATGCGTTTCAATCATGTGGTTCAGGGGGGAACAATCTTTTGAGTAGGAGGCTCTGGCCTGGGTCACATTTCTCTCAGAGATATGGGACATCTTGCTGAGATATACAGTATTATGTGAAAGAAGAAATGAAAATGTTTTGATATGTGCGCTGGATACAACTCTGCTATTGGAGATATCCACATGGTGGTGCTATCAACTCAAAAATCAGACAGTAGTTTATCTAAATACTTGTTGCTGGGATTGCTCCTGAATTATGTTTAGATGAAGTTACCAGATCGAAAAACATGGTAATTGCATGGCCACATGGCAGCTCGGGCAGGCTGCACAGATAAATATGCCTAATATAAATGTTATTAACAGTTCTTGGTGGCCCACATTGAGATTTGATTGTAAATTTCTGCATATTTTTTTTACTTTCGTCTCTTGTTTTCAGTAAAGACAAAACATATGTTTAAGAAATGAATATAATTGTACATTAAAGAACAAACTGACTGCTTGGGCCAGAGATCCCCTCCCTCTGACCAATCCAGTGTCAGCAATCAAGCTGAGCAAGCCAATGAGCAGGTCCAACCTGCTCACAATCACAATCACACACACACACACACACACACACACACACACACACACACTCAGAGAGAGACTGCTCACACACAACACTGAGGAGAGACAGATCAGCTGCAAGTATCACACAATAATTAATAAGGGTCAAACAGGGTCCTATGCAGAATAAGTGTCACTGCTGATGTTAGCCTTAGCAAACGGATCTGAAGCCTTGCATAACAATGGGATGAATACAGTTTCTTTGTCAGTGTCATTGTAAAAGACTGCATGCTATTAACGGTCACAGTGGGCAGCTGACTCTTTTTTGTTTCATGGCTCTGTATGGCCTCATACTGCCTCACATAAAACTTATCCCAGGTGGTGATTCAGCACTCATGGCTTTTCAACTGAAGGGGTTTATCGCCCCCATCAGGCCATGGGAAGAAGTGTTTTACAGTAAATGCCAAACTGGGGGGGCCAAAATTAACTTAATTTAACCGTGTGACATTTTCAAGCAGCTAATAAATTGCACAATTGAATATGTCATCAATTAAGTTGTATAAAAAAACAGCGTTTCCCATGTAAAAACATGTGGCCTATTCAGGTGTGAGTTTATCATGAACTCAGTGGCAAAGTACATTTACTAAGGTACAGGACTTAAAGGGTAATTATAGACAAAAATGAATTTTCTGTCAATATATATCTACTCACCCTCTTGCCGATTGGAAGTCTTGAAAGTTTTGTTGTTCACGAAACACAGCGTTGCAGCATTCTCCTCAACAACTGCAGCAGATGGGGACTTGTTTTAAAACAACTAAAAATAAAGGCGTCATAGAGCTCATGTGCCGTAAATCAAGTCACATAGCCAATATATTATACAGTTTAATATGTAATCATTCAGGTTGTATAAAAACAGCAGTTCTATTATGTGGCACATTCAGGTGTGATCCCAAACTGATTTGTTATAAACACCCTTTTTGAAGATGAAATCTTCACTGGAGCTGTTGAGCTAAAAGCCTTAGCGCACACTCCATCCAAAGTGGGTGCACATGTTTGACAGCACATCAAAGGTGCAGATATATTTTCAAAATCAATTTGGGATCTCATGTCCATCTACTTCAGTTATTCAGGAGAATGCTGCAGCGCTGTTTTGCTAAGCCAGAAAACTTCATCCGAACTTCCATCAGCATGTGGTTGAGTCATTGATGATAGAATTTCCTGTTTTGGGTAAACTTTTTTTTGTAAAGGTTATTGCACTTTACTTAACAGTTTCCTTAATTATAATGCATGGCACTTCCCCTTACTTCAGTAATTGACGGCTACATTCAAGTCGTTTACAAATTGTTTGACAACATTTGGTAACACGTGGCAAAGAAAAGGATATTTTGAAACTGTACTGAATGCGACTCAACACCAGTATATGACGTAATTAAAACTGGCTCCACCTCGATCAGCTGCAACATTTGAATGCTGATTATTATTATAACAATTATTATGATAATCTTACGTCACCATATAACATGGCATTGGGGCAATTCTGCATAGTTAGTACTTTTAAAGAAATACTCACATATTTGTCCTCTGAATTAAAGACTTGTAATTAAGTATTACTACACTCTACTATTGTAAGCCTGCTTTTACTTCAATAGAGGACCTGAATATATATATATGTATATATATATATATATATATATATATATATATATATATATATATATATATATATATATATGTGTGTGTGTGTGTGTGTGTGTACTTCTACTACTAGACATTGCTGTCAAGCCATTTGTATCACAGCTCTAGGCCAATCAGGGCTGTTTTTTTTATTGTTTTTTTTTTAACACAAACACCACTGCCAAAAAAAATGCGTCATGCCCTCAGCAGTTGTTTTTTTTATATCTATATATAACACATGCAGAATCACACGATCTCATAACTTTTTATTACACCACACGCTTCGATTTGTTTGGCAGCTCTCGTGACGTCACGCCCCTCCTCCGCCCCCTCTCTCTCTATCGCTCTCTCTACCTCTGCCTCTCTCTCTCTCTCTCTCTCAGTCAGTCAGTCAGTCAGTGCGTGAGCCGTCGGCCGCTGTGCGTCTCCCTCACCACACGCGCGGAGTGAGCGAGGGTGCCGTCACAAAGGAGCGTCTGCGGGGATTTATTGATCCGGAGCGATTGAGACACCTGGATTTAACGATCGCTGCGTGTTTTTTTTTTTTTTTTGTTGTTCATCTATTATTTTAATTCCTTTGACTTTCTGGGCTTGAGCAAACCAAACCTGCCAAACCATGTCTGGGGCTCCGGAGGATGTGAGCAAGCTTACCGAAAGCACATACAAGGTGAGCAAAAGGAGATGATTGATGGATAATTGATCCCTGGGTTGGGATGAGGGTTTATATGGGATTATCAGATTTGCAATAGTTTAACCTTCTTCTTTTTTCTTTTCTTTTTTTTTCATCCTTAAATCACGCAGATAACAAAAGTTAAATTGTCAGACAGAGTTTCCCCCCTTACCTGACTTACTTTAACCCACAGTAGCTGAAACTTTCTACCGTTGTAGGGCAGCAGAGCATTCTTGTGCGTTAATTACAAGCCTGCAAAGTCCAACAACAACAACAACAGAAGCCACATCAGGCACACACCTTAACATTTAATAAGTGGAGGATGAATAAATCAAAGCAAACCACAGGGCAAGTCTGTCTGACAGGCGATGAGCGCCACTCAACCTGTTGGGCCCTGTCAAATGATTTAATCAATAGTCATTTGATCACTGGATTAGTTCAGTGACAGTGGGTTAATCTAATCATGCTGCCACCCTCTGCCTCTCCCCTGTGATAAGCAGCCGAGAGTGTGTTGAAATCAACAAGACAGAGTTTAGAGGTTGGAAGTTTGTTTTATGGTGTTTAGTTTTGGTTGAAGTTTAAAGTTTTACAGTAGAATTTGGGTTGAATATGACTTCCTCAATCGGAAACCCTCCAGGTTTAGCAATATAAACTCTCAGTGTGTGTGTGTGTGTGTGTGTGTGTGTGTGTGTGTGTGTGTGTGTCTGCGTGCGTGCGTGCGTGCGTGTGTGTTATGACAGAGAGAGGGAGAGAGAGAGTCAAACCTGTAGCTTGCAGGGTGCCACAGTTTCAGCTGGGAGGGAGAGACGAAAAAGAAAGAAAGCAAGGAACCTGTTTCCCTCTTTCTCTCTCCTCTGCTCAGCTCTTTTTCTTCATGTAAAGTCATACCTGCCCCTGTCATTGTTCTATTGAGGGTGTGTCAGGGGAATAGAGACTGGGAGGTGAACAGCACTTGATTGTTGAGGCATTTCAATAGAGAGAGAGAGAGAGAGAGGGAGAGAGAGAAAGAGAGAAGGGGGGGGGCTAGGGGTTTGGGAGGGGAGAGTCAGTGATGAGGTTCATGCCGCAAATAGCAGTGTGGGACTTTGCTCTTTTGACGGGAATTGTGAGGCACACGTGCAGGGGTCAGGTTAAAGATTGAAAGTTTTATTGTCCTCACATGGCGGTATTTATAGAGCAAAAGCAAAAACACTTGCACTTGTTTTCATGCATGTCTCTTCTTCCGCCCACTCCCGTAAAAATAGCCAGTTGCATTATTCTCGCCAAGCCCTTTTTTTGCAAAAAAAAAACCTTAAGAAGTTGGAGATGTTTGCGAAAATAGAAAGTGGCAGTGCAACAAAATGTGTGTAACTGTTTTGTTTTCATCTTGCTGATTGACTCCACAACCCGTCAATCTGTGACTGTTCGTTCCAGATTGTGATGGATCAGCTCAACCCGGGCCTGAGGAACCTGGTCAACCTGGGGAAGAGCTATGAGAAATCGGTCACAGGTCAGTGACATTCAGTGTCAACAGTATCTCCACCGATCAGAGAGTTTGTTTTTAGTGGGTTTCGTGATCCATTTAGTGACCTGATGATGTTTGTCTGTCTCCCGCACGCAGCGATGACTCTCTCCGGAAAGGCCTACTTTGATGCGGTCTCAAAGGTCGGAGAGAACGCGATTGTGTCTCCGGTCTCCAGAGAGCTTGGTGAGTTTCAAGCGAGTCGAGGTTACATCCAACACCTGCAGTGGTAAACAGTAAACCTCAAGGGGGTCTGCGGGATATCCATGTTCGAATGTCTCTGTGGTGACGCCAGGGCTCGAAAAACATAATGAACCCTCACCCTCATGTGATTTAGATGTGTTCACTTTCTTGTTGAGAGTTAGATGAAAAGATTGATACCACACTCATGTTTGTACGGCAAACATGAAGCTAGAGGTTAGCCTGGCTTATCATAAAGTGTGGAAACTGGGGGAAACAGCTAAGCTGGCTAGCTCCAAAGGTAACAAAACCTACCTATCACAACCTCTATAGCTCGCTAATGAAAATGTAGCTAAAAACCCCAAAATGTAAAAAGAGCCATTAGTTGTTGCCATGCTCCAGGATCTATAACAACCACACCCATTGTTCTTTGCTTACCAGTAATTACAGACTTAGGTACATAATGTTAAATGGAGTTATGTCAATTATATACTTTATTTAACAGAAACACACAATCCTTTCCTCAAGTTACCAGTATTTTATTAACTGATTAGTTACAGTGCTTAAACCTAACCAAAGTTATATTTTCCTAAACCCAACCAAGTAGCTTTTGGGGCTAAACTTTATCAAAACTTCATCAAACTGCAACCATTTCAGCATTATTCATGTCATGTTTGTTATGTCACATTCGTAAGCTCCTTTCTCATCTTGTTGTCAGGTACAGTGTTGCCGGCAGCAGATATCCCTAGTAAAAATGCCAGTTTGTCATCTTGCGGGTAGTCTATGACTTAAGCAAACACAATATGCATTTTTGATTAGTGATGACTAAAGGGACAGTTCCACAGACTTTGCTGCCTTTGGACAGATCCATGCGATCTGTTTGCCTCAGTTTCTAGTCCTTATGCTAAGATGAGCTAACCACCTGTTAGCTGTAGCCTTACTGAGTCATATTGATCTTGATCTCGTCATCTAGGAAGTAAATAAGTGTGAGCGCATTTCCCCAAAAATGTTAAACTGATTCTTCAAAGTCACTTGATGAAAGCGATGTGTTCGCTTACAGCATCACTCTTGTTTCACACCAACTGTCCATCAAATAACAGAAGCTGGACTTCATCTAAGTACTCTTTCTATGCAGCTTCATCATGGTGATATATTTTGCCTCCATACATCCATGATCCCAAATGCAAGTCAATTATGCAAACATCTGGAGATAACATTGACTGAACCCTCGTGGCACGCCAGCGACAGAAATTCATTATTGCCTGCTGTCTCCCTCTTGCTCTGATTGAAGTGCTTCCTCTCCTCTATCTCTTCTCGGAGGCTGCCATCGAGCTTGTACAGGTTGTTTTTCATCCACGGGGTGACTCATCTCCCAATTATTGTATTAGTGGTAAAATTTGGAGCTGACCCACTTTGTCCATTGGTCCTAATTTTGTGCTATTATGATCAATCAAGCTGTTTTCGTATTCTGCTGCGTCACTCCTGCAGAGTTATAAATTGGCCTCATGTAAGCTCGGGTTGATGTGACACGCGGGGAATCAGAGTAGAGCAGGAAAATGGAAAAATAATGCTCTGTCATTTGGTCTTCAAAAGGAAAACTGTGACCACAGTGGATACTGCCTCCATTTACATCACTGTACGTGCCTTTGCAAAATTGCTATGGACTTTCTCTTCTTTCGGGACAGCTTTTTTGCATTGCTTCAAATCATAAACAAAATGTGATGACATGTCAGGCTGGATGAAGCGACGTTCACAAAGCCGTCACTGTGCGATCGAGACACGATCAGGTGTGGCTGTCACGTTCGGACAAAGTGTCAGTAAAAGCATAAGGAAGCTGGCGAAATACCAACGCAGCAAAGCGTGTCGGCGTCTGAAAATGAAACCATGAAGAGACATTTCATCAAAAAAAAGAAAAAAGAAATCAGACTACAGGAGTCTGCCTATTCTTGTCCATTCTTCTGAAAACAGTAGAATTTAGTATAAACTCAGCCTGGTTAGATGTCTGGCAGAGTGCAATTGAACTTTTAACTGTGATTGAAGAAAATGTCTGCGCTCCACTGTGATGCAGAGTTGATCGAGTTTGTCAGGGCCGCACCTCAGTTAACAATACTTCATTGCTTCATTAAATGATATGTTTACCTCACATGGCCGGTCGTCTGACATTTTGACTGCATACCAAAAACAGCGAGGTGGAAAGTTAGCAGGTTTAACATCCATTACTGCATTGAGTGACTGTGTTATTATGGGGAAGAAATTTTAATCAGAAGAGAAAGATTTTCATTGACTGATCTTTTCTTTTTTTTATGCCTAAACAAACTTAATAAACAAATTCTCCTCTTCTTCATGACTGAATATATTGAACAAACAATTTTCCTCTGAGAACAGCTTGTTTACTCAGGTATAGAAAAAAATAAATATATATGAGTTTGTATTATTACCTTATCAATACTGTAAATATAGTGCCCCTTTAAGACAAAAAACACATTTATGTCATTAAATGTGAACATGTGGCAATCTTACCATCTTAGAAAAACAAATGGAGTCAAAACAATTGCATATCTGGCATATTTTAGGAAAAGAATACTAAAGAACCTGATATAGCCTTTATAGGGATTGACATTTCGTTGTGCGGTCACTGGACCCCGATCGTCAGAATCCATCCTTACATTAAAATGGCTCGTGGTATAAAGGCACATGTAGTGTCTGTCGACTTTCCCGGAACAGACGACGACAAGACAGTGTGAATTCTTTCACACATTGCAGGAGCATGGCAGCAAACACACTGAACAAACAGACAGACAGAGGAGACTGTCTTCCCACCACTGATCCTCCTCATCCCCCTGTTCCTCCATCTGCCTCACCAATCCCCCCGCCAGTCTTAACTGTCTGTTTTTGGAAGCCTGGATCAAACTGTGCAGAAATGAAGGAACATTTACTTCTGTTTTTTTTTATATGTATTGGAACAAAACAACTGAACACAAGACATGAGACAGAGTCAAACAATGGTGGATGTGTCAGAACCTGAAGACGTTACAACTGTACAGCTGTCTTCCTTGCTTCCGCATGAACGCTTTTACAGGATTCACTGTTTCTCATTATTGCCTCAAGTGAATCTTATCACTCGCTCCATCTCTGGCCGTAGCATGCTTAATGAATCCAGTATAATTTCCTTTAAACTGCGCCACTGTCAAGAATGACAAACAAAATACATTACCGTTTTGTTATGACAAGCTCTCAAACTGCCGACAGAAGAGATGTGTTGTGGGGGGTTTTTCCACTCTGTGTGAATGGAGTGGTGTAAAAAGCACTTGCGTCACAGTGGTTGGCAGGTATTTGCAGAAAGTTACCTGAGGCTTTGACTTCATGCCGCACTGCTCCTTTTTTTTTTTCCAGAACCACATTTTTCTCTTTCATATTGATGGTATAATTTAAGTGAAAGTATAAGGGGAGGCTTGAAGTCAAACGTCACAGAAGTCAGACATGAGTTAACACCTATAGCAAAACCTGTGCTCTTTGTTCTCTTCCTCTTAAAAAAGTTACTTGAAACTTTTGAAGGAGTTAGCTGTAGCAAGTAATAGCCTGCCACTTGTCAACCCTCAGATGAGATTTTGTCCCATGTCATACTTCAACTAATCATCTAGTCCCAAGTTTTCCATCCGTGGTCGTGTAATTGGCTGTTAGGGGCCGCGCTAACTATTTCCAAAACTAGTTGAGAATCTTAAAGGTTTTAAAACTAGGCGATACAGTGTTTTAAAGAGGAAATAACACTACAAATTAAAGAATGTAAACTGTAAGCAATAAAACACACCATCATTCAATAAATGTAGGGGTTTTGCCACTTTGCTTGACGTCTGGATGCTAATGTTCACTAACGTAAGTAAAGAAAACTTAATGTAAAGGGTAATAATGTGTTATCAGTTTTCCGGGCCATGGTCACTACACCAGAAACTTCAGTCTTGTTTTAAAGATAGCTCCATATGTGAAATCACTTCACATTAGAGAATAGATTTCTTTTTGCCTTTGTCCCCTGCCAGTGCAGTGCAGCTGGCATGCAATATATCACTCTGTATATTTAAAAGTCATAGTTTTTGGTGGGTGTACAATTAGAAACTTCCTGTGCATTAGCGCATGACTGGACTCCGTAGGGAGTTGCCATTCCGCTCTGAAAAGCAGCAGGTAGTGGGGGACTGAAAATGTAACAGCAGAAAGAATAGCACCATCCCCACCCCTTCCACCTTTTCTCTGCACTGTTTGCCACGCCTCAGTCAAAATTGTTTTTTTTTTAAATATCGAAGCATAGTCAGCATGATAAAAATGGTAATGTCTGCCAGAGGGTTTTTTTTTTTTCCTCCAGAGAATTTGGATTCAGACTGCTGAGTGTTTCCTGCCGATAGCTTCTGAGGCAGGTTTTGACTTTTGAGAGGAGCCACTTTACTGAAGAGTTGTTGATGTTATGATTAATGATAAGAGTCTGTGACATTTCAAACATCTGGCTGGGAGCTATGAAATGAGATTACTCTCTAGACTCAACACGCGGTATTGCCTGTATAATCAATACATGGAGGGCAATTTAACTGTAATTACAGATATCATCACCAGAAGCATCAGGGAGCTAAATGGTTCCCAAAAATTAGAAAATGCTCCCTGCGATATAATTTGTGTCTGAGAACACCTGGAGCAGACGTCTGTCCTGGCTCCCAAAAAACTTTTAGAATCTCAGAAGTCTTCTTCTTGTTCTTGTTGCAAGTGTGGGTAGTTCACTTCCTTTGTGTCAGAGGGAATGATGAAGAGGAACAAGCTCACTGTTATGTCTCCTTATTGAATGCTGTTTATATCTTGACTAATAAAGAATAGGCCTATAGGGTGCCCCGGTAGCTTGCGCCCCATGTACTTAAAAAAAGAAAAGAATAGGCATATGTGTCCTTGTTTAGATCTTTAATTGTGATCACATTGGGGCAGTTGTGTTCAAAAGTGTTAAATGAATTGACAGTAAAAAATAATGATTAATCTCTTATTAAGATCAATGCGATAGATCAGTGGCGTGCGCAGACTTTTTGAAGGGCAGGGGCGAAAAGAAGGGCACTTAAGCGCGCGTTTTTGCTCCCAAGAGGACACTTTAGTGCGCGTTTTGGCTCCCAAGAGTGCAGTTTAACATGTTTTAACCAGCCAAGGGGGCAGTTTAGTGTGTTTTGCCAACCAAGAGGGCACTTTAGCATGCTTTTCTGGCTCTCAGGAGGGCACTTTAGCGTGCGTTTTTGCTCTCAGGAGGGCACTTTAGCACGCGTTTTTCAACAATTGGGCCACGAGGGGGGACGACTGCCCCTGCCCCCCCCTTGTGCACATCACTGCGATAGATGTAGTACTTTTGAGTAAATGAAATTCTCAGTATTTTAGACGTTTTATGTGACGTTTCAGCGCTCGTCGAAGGCTAATCAGAGAAATAACATGCAAAAGTCCCCAAAGTCTCATTTGAAATACACTGGAAATACACTCATTCACTCTCTTGCCACAAATTGAATGACTCTACCTTTCATATCTGTTTGTTCAATTTTAAACCAAGCGACGTCAGGATAAATTAGAATAGCATAACGACTGGAAGAGGAAACAGCTAGCCTGGGATATCTGCTTACCAATACCTCTGAATTATTAACACATTATATCGTATATTTCCTTTGTTCAAAATTAGTCATGTTTTTTGACAGAAGGAGACTAGCTGTGCCCGCCTGCTTCCTGTTATAAGCCATGATAAGCCAACGGTCTCCTGACTCCAAACAAATGCCCGGAGCACAGGCGTGAACGTGGTATCAATCTTCTTATCTCGCTTTTGGCAAGAAACTGAGCAGGGTAAATATTTTTCCAAAATGTTGAACAATCACTTTAAACCCTGGAAGTGGCATCTGCAAGGGTCATTTCTGAGGAAATTAGCAGGACCACATCGTATCAACATTTCCGGACCATAAAATATCAGTGACAATAACACCGATTGTGTTTTTTTTTCTTTTTAAACCAGATATAGATTGAAAGCAAGCAAACAAGGAAGACTGGAGGTTGTTTCAAAGAGTTCACTCATTGCTCAGTCAGTTATGACTCCTCTCGTCACACTCCACAGCCCCCTAATGATCCCAGACCTCAAACACCCTCGTCCTGCGTCCACCGTTGAACTAAAAGCACTCAGGCACATTGGGAGTTTCATCCACGGGACCTCTATAGAGACCAGAGACTCGCTTACCGCTCTTAAACCCCGTCACACTTCAGTCCATTCACAAAAACACCCCGTGATTCTTCTTCAACCGCTCCGTTGCTTGCTCGGCGTCTGGCGTTGTTTATTAAGGATTTCAACCAGTATTTAGTGGAAATCCTTGTCTATGAAAATTTTAAAACACCTTGTTCTTTTTTTTTTGGACAAAATATACACATGAACCACACTTGCCCCTTTTTAGGGTTATTTGAGGTTTACAGTTTGTTTTATTTGCTCTGGTAATGAAAGATGTTATGTGCTGTGCGTGATGGCAGGTCATCGCTCTGTGTTAAGGAAGCTGTCACAGCCAGTCGCACTCTATGCTCATTATTATGAGAAACTGATGATCAATATTCAAGGTGGCATATCTGTAATAATGACTGCAGAGTGCTGTCCAATAAGCTCTGTGAGTTGTTTGTGTGTGAGTTTAGTGTGCGCAAGAGAGCTGAGATGATTAGTTGATTGACAGAAAAAATCGTCTCAATATTGATTCATCATTTAGGTCATTTTTAACACAAAAGTTATGATTAATTGCCAAATATTGTCTGGTTCCAGCTTTTCAAATATGAAGGCTTTCTGCTTTTCTTTGCCATATAGCCTATCATTATAAATATGATATAGGGCTTTTGGGCTACAGTTTGCCTGTAAGCTTTGAATTTCTCGAACTATGTATTAATGGATATACTCTATATTCTCCTCTACACCAACATAATTAATGCCTCGAAATTGTCAAAACTAAAACTGAGCGACCACTTATCTGTCGATCATAATAAGCCCTCCGTTCCATCATATCACATGGTCTTCAACAGCACATAAAGTTGGCCAGGTGTCATTTAATTGTAGATTAAGATTATGAGATTATGTGCGTTTTTGGGCCTTCCCGTCGTTGGCGACAGAGTTTCAGCTTACTCTTGAACTTGACAACAGCCATTACCAAAACACTCCCTCTGTTTATTGAGCTGAGATTTTGATAATATCATGATTCATGCCATGGTTGTTGGTTGTGGTTGCTTGTTTAAACAACCTGTGCAGAAGTGTGCTAAGTCCCAAGAGTTCTAGGATGTAGTCAGTTTGACTCAAGACGATTTTCATTTTAAGTCTTTATGATTGTGGTGGTATTCCCATGAGACGCCAGGACATCTGTTCGCCCCACAATGGATGACAGAAACGTTTCTAAGATCTGAAATCTTTTCGAGCGACCTGTGTCACAAGGAACACTCTGTTCAGCACTCGAGAGGGAGTTTAACCACAGTCACCTCTCCATGTCTTTCTGCCGCAGTGGATTTTGCATTAATCACGGTGACATCAGTATGATAACAGGAAGGGAGTCGCTCGTCTATGGCAACCTCCAAACAGCATCTCTCCCACCTGCATTGGAATGCGTATAAGTTAGATACCATTCGATCCTGAGTCACACAGGAGGCGTCCTCATTCCATCACGCACACTGCAAGCCCCTTGGGCGAGCCGAATGATGCATTTCAGCGATAAAACCTTGCTACGAGGCGATGACCAATGACTGCGGCCAAGTTCAACTCAGGTGTCGCTTGCACAATAGAGGGAATTTTGTCTGTAAAGTGGCGAAATGAAGGTGGGCCAGAGAAAAGGCGCAAACAAGTGAGTTGCCAGATCTTGCCCTGCCAACGTCATCTCATACAGATTCCTTATCAAACCCCAGTAGGCACTGGTTGCAGGGCACTCCCAGCTCATAAATGGCATCACCTGTTGAGAATGTCAAAGGCGTTTCCCTGTGTCCTGTCAGCAGTCTTGAAAATCAGGCATTTGATACAGGTGTTGGAAATAGGGCATACAATCTAACTATGACATCAGAAGAATATCTTTTTGTCTCATTTTTTGAGCATCTGTCGTCAACAGAACAGTTGGTAGGCTATATGAATTTTTTAAACCCCTCGGGCCGCATGACTCAAATCCCATTTTATCTAAGTTTATGATTGTATTTAGGATTTTGGTGTTACAGAAACATGTTTGCTGACTGTATTTAGGATAGAAATTTAGCTGTTGCGGAGCCGTCTTAACTATAAAATGTCAGAAAGGAAATCAAAGTTAAAAACGGCATGGCAATGATATTAGATTGTTGGAGAAGCTAAAGTTGATGTAAGCCTGCTGGAGAAGCTACCACTGATGTTAGCCAGTTGGAGAGGCTAACACTGTTGTTACCAACACGACTATTGTCTCATCAATGCTAAAACTGAGTGCCTGTTTTTCTTATCCATCATACTAAGCCGGCTACTCAGTGAGAAGTAAAGTGAGACAGCCGTTTTCAAGGACATAACAGGCAGTCTCGTGAACGTTATGAACACTGATACAGGCATGACAAGACAAGTGCTGATACAAAGCTAAGATACAAATCTGAGACAAGGCACAGTCATGACTTTAGAAATCGCTTCTGCAGTTGGGAGATAGGAGAAAAAGTCATTGTCAAAGTTCATGTTATCTGGTCGTGAGCTACTGCATATTATTCACTATACACCATGATAAAGTTGAGCATGGTGTAAGAAAGTGGAGGGGACAATAAGCAAAGTGTTCATTATGAATCATTCATAGTCATATGAGTGAATCATCATGGACGGTGTAGTTTTGCACTGGGATCTTTTGTAAACCTATGTTGAAATACCTTCTTTTATGTTTGAAATCGTTGAGGTAAGATGAGATCAGATTAGATCATCTTGGTACTTGAAATTCTGTCAAGAGAGCAAATCGCCAGCAACAGACAGAGATGCGAGATGAGATAAACAGGGAAACGGTCGCTGTGCTGCTGTTGTTTTTTTGAGGTGATGAACCTGAATAGCGGTCCACTTCAGCCCAGTGGTTCCACAGTTTTTTCTTATTCACACTTCTAGCGAGAGAGAATCCATTTTTACCTTTACTTTTACACCTCAGCCCTCACACCTTATTTCCTCAGAGAGAAAGCCAAAAAGCATCAAGTCTTCTTTACAGCATTGTCTTCTGTCCCTCTCAACACCCCCTTAAGTTGTTCATGTGACAGATTCATGAGTCGCTGTACAGATTATATATACCAGCCTGTGATAACTTTCGATAGCATTTAGCCTCCCTCAGGCAGACTTTCACACCTTGTTAACCCCAAAGGTGAAACCTGCAGGTGTCCTCTTTGAACCCCCCCCCCCCCCGTCCCCCCCTCCCGGCCTTTCTCAGCCTCCCCCTTCCAGCCCAGCGCACGCTGTTGTTGGGGCTGTACAAACAGCCCCTGAGCCCTGCGCCACCCCTCCCCGTCCGAGCACAAAGGCGGCATTTACCAGTACGTTCTGGTGACCTTCAGAGGGCAATGTTGTTGTAGCTGGACGCTGCCCGCTGGATCACCGAAGTTACAGCTCTGTATCAGCGGGTCGTTACGTGTGTTTGCTCTGCGTGGAGGCGTGCAGGGAGGAATGTCAGGTGTCGGGTCAAATGTGTATGCGTGGTGAGGTGGCTGACATGGGCAACTCTCGCAAGGTGAACCCAACACCTGTGCTCGCCTAACAGTCTTCAGAAGGTGTTGAAATTCTTACAGGTTGTTGCTCTTTTCCCCAGTGACACAATCACATGTCCAGATATGAGGTCCCGTACTGTTTTTACAGGTTTCACCAGAACTCCGTGTCCTATAGTAAACCTTGAGTCTAGATTTCACCCCATTGTGACAGAGGTAGCACTATAAACTGCCTAGCTGCGATTGTCCACTTCTGTTTACAGTATTGACTCACGGCCATTGTCTCGTGTCATATGCTGCTCTATCTATGCTGTAGCCTGTCTGTGAATGAATGGAGACTGTTCTATATCTGACCGCACAATACCAGAACCTTTTCATAGAGATTACTTATTGACAGCTGTTCAAATATTGAAAGGAGATAAGTCATCCGTAAAATATGGGCTGTAAAGATGTATGCAGGGCTTAATGAAAAGGATAACGTCTACACAGGAAATTTGGAAAGTGTTTATGTTTTTGATGATTCTCTTCTCAAATGATTATGAAATCCTGGCTCGTTGCTTTTAGATGTTCAGTTTCTCGTTTCCAAATGGTCAATTCAGTTGGCGTAAGTCTCCAAGCTTAAACTACAGGGGGCCGCCAGACACACCTTGAGGGACAAAGTGGTATTGGACAAGGTGGGAAAGGGCTAGCTGGTTAGCATGCTAACTTCAAGAAACGTCTCTGCAACACAGTACATAGATGTCTTTAATATAACGCCAACATTATTTACCCCTCACACTTTGTTGATAATATTAGTTTCTTTTTTTGGAATGTTTTAAAGCAGAATTCTAAAGTTTCTTTGTCATAACCTCTGAAATATACTTAAAGTTGTTCCTGATGTCTTCCTAGGTGTGGTTCTGATGGAGATCGCAGAGGCCCACAGAAAGGTCCACAATGAACTGGAAGAGAATGTGAGTAGCCGTAAAAAATATGTGGTAATATCCTTTATTTCACCGTTTGCAGCTTCTATAAAAAATCCAAAACCAACTGCGATCCTACAAATGAGCGTAAGCCTGATACAACCTACATCTCTTTGCCACTGGCCTCCATTATTGTCAAGAAGCTAAACAACTTGACAATTTGTCATCATTTCCCCGCTTCCTGGTTAATCAGCAACTGAAAAGACAATGGATAGTTCAAATCTAGAGGGACATCAGGCCATATTTCATAGTAAAAAAACAAAAACAAAAAAACATCTCCTGGCTAACATTAGCATTCAACCACTTTATAGATAATATCACTTAAACATTAATGTAAAGTTTGATTGTGGTGAGCGATACAATGGCAAAAGGTTTCAATTCATTCTGGAATATCAACATTTATTTTTAGCCTTTAGAATTGAAAAACACTGGGTTTGATCAAGCTTTTATGTTAGCTAGGAAGTTGTTGAATGCTAATGTTAGCAAATGGGCTGCGTTCTGTTAATTACCATAAAGCCAAGCTTGGTCTTTTTAATGGAAGCAGTTGACAATACAAAAAATACAGTAGAAAGATAGTATAGAGGACCATTTCTTTATGTTGTTCCCGTCATCTTGTGCTGAATCCGAAGAAGGAAAGCAGCACAATTTGAGGGGAGGAGCCTATCGGCAATGAAATTAAAGTAATATCAAGCATTGAAACGTCACCTGTTGAACATGTGGAGGCGAAAGAGGAAAAGTCCTAGAAGTGCCCTGTGGCTATTAACATCCTTGCCTTGACATACCAGACAGCGATTCGTCTATTTGCTACACTTTCTCTTCTGGACACATAGCCTTTTAAGCTCATTCTTTTCATTTTAGAGAGTTTGACACAGTTGAAACAAACGGTGAAAGTAAGCTTGACAAGAGTGGAAAGCCTGGGGATGAAATGCTTCAGATACCTGCTAGTGTTCAGAAGTGAAATAAAGTGCCACCCGCATTTAAATACGGCAACGACTGAAACACAAGTCTTGGTCTGATGTGAGAAGTTTGAGAACCGAGTACAGGCTCTCTCCTGGACTCATTTTAATTACTCTTTGAGTGGGGAAAGTTGTTAATCTTTAACCTTAACAGGCTGATAAGCCATCCCTGGTAGGTGGGATATTATCCTCTCAGAAACCCATTATCATACATTCCACCAGGTCACTCCACTCTTATCGTGACGTTACTCAACTGTACATTGCGTTTCGAACAGTGTGCATGCAGCGTGATGTATGGGGCAATGAATCTGAGTTGTGTGTGTGTGTGTGTGTTTTCTCTCCTTTTTCTGCAGTTCAAGAGGTTCCACAGAGAGGTTATTATCGAGCTGGAGAAGAAGACAGAGATGGATGTTAAATACATGAACGTAAGTGCACAAATCAGTGCCACCAGACCATAAAATACATGGAATTTTGTCAACAGAAGAGAGCAGGTTTGCCATTCAGACTCTCATAACTGGTTCTTAAGTTCTGTGCGTACTAAGAATACACTGATTTATTGGCCAACATTCAATGGCTGGTGTTTATCGATCATGCCACATTAATTTTGTGCTGGCAAATTGAATGAAAATCTCTTTCTCCCAGCGGCCCTCCCCTGGTTCTCCTGCTAGCTGCACGACTAACTGAGCTAACAGGCTAACAGTAGCTAACAGTAGCTACAGTCACGTATGTCTAAAAGGAATGCAGTTAGCCGCAGTTAGCCCCAACTCTGGTGAACTGCTGCCTCTATTTGTTGGGAGCATGAATTTGAGGTGACGGATTCACACATATTGCACCTTTAAAGGTTGTTTCATAGATTTGTATGAATTTATTTGTGCTCTTTCAAACACAGAGTAATGATTAATGAAAAGTAATTTATTTCCCTGGCTGAACAAGGGAGAATAATAACAGCAAAAACATGAAGAAAAAAAAGGACTAAAATCGACATCGGCTATTGGCTTAGTTATTTTGGTGTCTGCCAAGAATTTCACAATTGGCGTCTCTAGTGCATGTGGATGCTTATTTCAGCTTCAGCTTCTGTGCATCTAAGGAACACTCGATTCATAAAAACTTTGTCAGTTCATCTCTTCACCCGTCTCATGCCTCTCCTGTCAAACATCTGCAGGCCACCTTCAAGCGCTATCAGTCCGAGCACAAGCTGAAGCAGGACTCCCTGGAGCGCTCAAAGACAGAACTGAAGAAGCTCAGGAGAAAAAGCCAGGGGAAACACTCATCCAAGTACGAGATCAAGGAGAACGAGGTGAGACCGAAACCAAACCGACCTCGACACCAACCCCAACCCCAACCCCGACCTTTCCTTCCCTTTTAAACGTAGCGTGTGCTTGCAGAATACTTTGTATTGTACTTTATGCTCTGTTGCACATGAATAGAATTTGACAAGTGTACAATTTATGTCCTGGGGTGGAGAGATGTGGTGAAGATAGTTTTCATGATAATCACATACCATTGGAAAGGGGAAAGAAGGAGGTGTGCTGCACGTGGTTTTCATGTAGAAGAAAATGCTTCATAGGACCAAAAGTCCAGGTTGTGCTTTTCAGGTGGCACTTTGGTATTATGTAAGGGCATGACATCATCGAAGACACAAAATACCTTTAAATAATAACTCTTTGGGATACGACAGGCGATAAAAAAAAAACCATCAAAGGTGTCACCACACCTCTGTCTGTAGTTTCTCTGTTTTTACACGCACTAGACTGGGCTCACCGCGCATAGCAACAGACTGAGGATTGTGTTTTTATTGAAGGCGCACACACCCAGATTTGCACAGCCATATGCATGAGTGCTCACACGCATGCACTAACACATACAGTTTCACAGAGATCCATGTTGTCGTGGGTGCAGCAAGTGGGATTAATCTCTACCAATCATCAGGGCTTCATGCCTGGAAACCAATATTGTCATAAAAAAAAGCCAGACTTGAACCAACTGAATGTTATTTCCTTTCTAACTATTATTTTATTTCCCAAGGACTGACAGTTTGATGGCGCGCTAAATATGTTTTGTATCCCAAAATGGAGCCGGTCGGGCTTCAACACAGAGGAAAATCAAATTCCCCGAAATTGAGACCTTGCTTAAAATCTGTTTAGGTCTTGCACTTGTCTGCCCTCAGAGGATATGATTGAGATTTTCAGGTTACTAACAGCAGTAAACAAGCTTTTGCATTCACATGGGAAAAAAACAGCCGTGTGGACTCATAAAACCTTATCTGTTGCGTCTCGAAAGCAGTGTGATGACAGGCAGGGCTAAAACGAGTGTACACAGACATGGCTCTGAAGTTAAAACAGTCAGTATCGACGTCGCCTTGCTTGAGTAGGTTTGTTTCGTCGCGTTCAGTGACCCTGACATTATCGGATGAAGTGTGTTGCCCGTTGTCGGATCCCGCTGTCCACTCCTGACATCAGTCTTAACATCTGGACAGCGATTTGCTTTGTAAAATCGATGTGTTGAGATGAAGGAGGGACCGCAACGCCTGAGTAACAACTCCTGTCTGGCTTTTGTTTTATTTAATCTATCAGCCATTTTATGGCCTCGCTTTCATAATGGATGGTTTGTTCAGAGGGAATTACTAAACAAACCCTTTAATTGAAAAGTCCAGATTGTAGGTTGTAAAAGAGTCGTTAGGACGCATGCTTTGTCTGATTGTCGCTGCTGCTAAAGTCTGCGTCAGCCTCTGGTTTAGCCTCGCATTTGAGTGGTGCCTTTTAAATGACACCCACACAATAAGTCGTTTTGTCCGGGCGGAGCTTAATAGCCCGAGCCTGGCTCTCAATCTGAGCTGAGACTGGGACCACTCCTCTCTGTAAATAATGAGCGCGGTCCTTTCGGCCTGTTCTCACCTCCTCCCACTGAGAGTCTCTGACGACTGTTGCTGCGAAAATGGGAAATGAAGAGCCTTGATTTGGCGTCTGATGGGCTATGATAGAGAGAGAGACAGAGAAAATGAGACCAGACAGTAGAGGAAGGTCTTCAACGGAGCCCTTAGAGACAGCTGCTTTACCGTCGCCATGACAACCCCCGGGAAAATGGGCGAGATAGAGGGGAGTCGGTGTGGAATAATAGGATGCAGTGGAGGGCTGAGGAGTCATTTTCTAAGAGTTAGATATGTCAAATTCAGTCGCCCATCTGCTCTGTTAGAATGGCAGAACAGTCCTCAGCCCGTCTGTAGGGAGGGTGTGGCGATCAGCTGGTTCCACACAACACTGAGATCCATCCACGAACATGAATATTAAGTTGTGGACACTGAGTTACAGAGAGAGAGAGCTCACGAGCCAGTGTCGGGTCAGAGCCCATCTGTACATCACAATCAGGCTCGTGAAAAGGCCTTATCACAGATTATGATAGTTATCAATTGTATTTCTGACTCATTATGAATCCTGTGTCCTGACCTCACTGCCGCCCTCTGACCCTGTCCGCAGTATATGGAGACCATCTCGTCGCGACAGATGGACATGCAGAAGTTCATCGCTGACGGCTGCAGAGAGGCCTTGCTGGAGGAGAAGAGGCGCTTCTGTTTCCTGGCGGACAAACACTGCATGTTCTCCTATCAAATTTGCACCTTCCACGAGAAGGTAAGCCTGGCCTGAAAGCGAATCCTGCACATTCGGAGACACCTCCTGCATACGGCCTGTTTTACACCTGTTCCCTTTCTTCCTCGTGCGTCTTTCAGGCCAAAGACATGCTGGCTTTGAAGCTCCCCAGCTGGCAGGAAAAGTGCAGCGACATCACGAAGGTGCCGGACACGGTGATGACCATGATAGAGGAGCTGTCCACCACTCCAGAGCAGTCGCCGGAGGTTGAACGCTACAACAGGGTGGGTATTAGCTCAGCGTGTGTGGACTATACGGTGAACAAAACTGGCATCATTTTCGAGCTTTATTCACTTATCTTTAACTGTTCTTTTCATCCCTAACTTTGATCCTCATCTTACTGTCAGAAAAAAAAGCTGTGAATAAAGGTGTTAGAAATAGTGAATCAGTAGAATAGATTGTGTAAAAAGGAGTCCCTGGAGTGTTTATCTCCTTTCGTTGCTTGGAGTTTATCTTGCGAAAGGTGCTGATATCTGATCGAAGCTGCCGTGTGTAAAGTGGCTGGTTATCATCATCTGGCTGTCGGCCATGGGAAACCCTGCATGTGCTATTATTGTTTTGTTTAAAGTCCACTGGGGGCCTTTAGGCGTCGGCTATTTATTGCTGCATGGGAGGAGGACAAAAAGCTTCAATTACAGTGATGACTGTTTGCCTTAAACCTGTTCACTCAAATGAAAGCTTGTCATCATTTTTATTATCGCCGACTTGTATCCTGTCACGTATCGTGTCCGCTGATCGTGTTCTTCTTCATCTCCTCAGAACAATGTGGAGCCTCCTCCAGCACCGGCACTAAAGGCACAGATCAGTCCGCTGGCCAACATGTTCAACCCAGAGCCACGATCTCCACTCACCTCCTCTTCAGACCACAACTCAGGTAAAGATGGCCGGCCAGTTAAAGCTGCAATATGTAAGATTTAAGTTGAAAACATCAAAGAGAATAACTCAAATGTCCACGTAATGTGAAGGAATAACAGTTTTGATGTTACGACAACTATGTGTGGGAGATATTTACTGAATTTTGCAATGCTAACTAGCTAGCACCTGCCTGTCCTGGGCAAGTGCACCTGAGCTAGCGGTGTAAGTACCAACAATTCCCTGGTGCTCCAAGCTTACCATTCGGATTGCTAGCACCTAGCTACCTGCTAGCTACAGGTGGCAGCAACTAGTGGTTACTGTGGTGATATGCTGTCTCCTATTTGTTTTAAATATAAACTCGACATGTGGCCAGTTCCTACATATTGCACCTTTAACCTCCGTTTGAAATTTTGTGTTGGATTGAAATACACTCATACGCTCTCTACTGCTGCTAATTCATTCAAACTACTCCTTTAAATGAATGACCTTTATATTCTCCTTTCTCCAGACCAGGGCAGCATGGGAGAGGGCAATCTGTCCCGCTCAACATCCCAGTCGTCTGGCCTCAACATGGTCAGGAAGACCCGGGTCATGACTATCTTTCCCCACACAGCGGGCAACAACCACACACTCCTCAGCTTCGACCACGGCGACATCATCAGCCTGCTCATCCAAGATGAGAAGGACGGCTGGCTGTATGGGGAGCTGGAAAGGACACAGCAGTAAGTGTCGAAATAGTTTTATATTCAGGGGTGCGTTGATGGCGTCATGATGCTTCAGTTCATCATTGTACTGTGTTTTTTTCTAGAAATATGAGTGATTTTTGTTTGTTTTGAAAACCCACAATA
This sequence comes from Sparus aurata, assembly GCF_900880675.1. NCBI lineage: Eukaryota > Metazoa > Chordata > Actinopteri > Spariformes > Sparidae > Sparus > Sparus aurata. The sequence continues at coordinate 10,790,373 of NC_044206.1, forward strand.
TATATATAATATATAATATAAACGAATGAAAGCCTTAAACTCTAACCTTACGGGCTTGATAAGATATGCAAGTGTTTCACATAGCCTATTATATATATTATCATTGTGAAATCCCTCCTTAACATAGTCAATCTAAACACAGCCTTTGGCACACCCTCGAGAGGAAATGTGCTTTCGTTACAGAAAATATGCAGCAGGCGTTATTCACATAGCTCAGTTTAGCCGTACTAGTTTCTGCTTTGTCTTCCTGAATATTTTGCTGCGCCAATACATCATGCCTCGCAACAGAGTATGTCAGGTATGTTCGACGTGACAGTCGTAAAGCTTGATCTCTCTCTCTCCCCCCTTCTCTTTCTCTCTCTCGCCCTTCCCCAACAACACAACACACACATGTAACCTGGAGACCATCTTGCAATGTGATCAGACCCGCGGCAGCGCCCCTCAACGTGTTTACATTTTAACCACATTATGACCATGACAATACTCAGTACTTGTGGGTGTGGTCATGTTTGGTTTTTTTAAACTCTGCCTTAATTTTGGTCTGCACACCTGTAAAGCATCTTGCATGATTCCAATGTGAGTTATCACGATGACAAAATCTGTCCACAAACAGGAAGATCAACGCCTGGCAAAGTACTCAAAGCTGCTTCTGTGGTAGTTCTTTATTCAAGTTAAAGTACAGATGCTTGTGTAAAAATAAGACTGGTTAAAGTAAAAGTACTGATTCAGCTTCTTTACTCAGTTAGAAGTAAGAAAGTACAGGCTCTAAATTGTTCAGTGCCTTTATTTTGATCGCAGCCTCACACCTGTAATGTTTCGTGGCTGTACCAATTTGGCATTTGTGACGCTATCGCACTGACAAAATAATCTGTTCACAGACAAAGAGTTGCAACAGTATGAGATTTGTACGGTAGGATAACCATCTCAGAAATTATAACAGCGTGATAGCCACTGTTATCAGTTGCAATTACCCGTAACAGAATGAAAGCAAGAGTTTCGTGGTTGAACAAATGCTAAACAATGCTAATGCTAATGCTATTTGCTATGCAGATTATACAAACTATCATTTCTAAATAATAATATATGGCAAAATTCAAAACCGTGGATCAGTAAATGTACACTGCACTTTCATACCAGGGTATCCCTAGAAAACCGTTTATCGCCGCAACCTTACCACAGACAGACACACAGACAGACAGACACTTGGCAAAACACTCAAAGCCACTTCTGTGTCACCAAAGATGTCTCCAGGACCATCATTTTGTCATGATGCAACACACATACACACACAAAGACACACTCAGACCCACAACAAGAAAACATTACCAGCTGATCCTGTCACAGCCGGTAAAAACCCAGGTGCACACGCACACACGAAAAAGAAACATCTGCTCTTTTATGTGTCACTCAACAATTAACGAATGCGTCATTTTTTCCTCCGTGTTACCTGCAGACAGGAGACAGGGGGAAAAATGTTGCCATTAGAGTGAATTCTCCCCTGCTTAATATTCTCTTCACTCCCTGTTGGCTCTTGTGTGTCTTCTTTGCTTAAATGATCAGGTTGGAGAAGTGTATGTACACAACATGTCATGTAGCTACAGCGGCACTCTGAGTTGCTTGTATAATTACAGTCATCTTCAGCTCCTCACTCGATCAATTAGGACCCATAATGCAGGCGAAAGGATTACAGGGTGCTTACAGCGCTCGTGTCGAATTATTTTTTCATTCCCACTTTGAAGCAAATTAACGAAAACCTTATCGGTGTGTGTGCGTGTGTGCGTGTGCACGTGCGCACATGTACATGTGTGTGTCATTAAGTGATCTTTTAAACTGAAGTGGTTTGAATGCAGTCGGTGGCGGTTTGTCAAGAAGAGAGGACAATTTTGAGATAAATCACATCACATTCTGTTTCTAAGCAACAAATCCAGTGCGTTGGTATGATAAGCCATCTTTTTCTCACGCCTTGACTTGGAGACAACTTCTGAGTCTTAAGTGAACAAAATCCATCTGTCTGTCATGTATTCTATGTCTGGTATTTGCATCTGACTCAAGTGTGTTGTTTGTAGCAGTGATTCATAATGATTTAAACTCTTCAACCCCAAAATTCAGCGTCAGTTTTCCTGCTTTGGATCTTTTAAAGGACTAATTATTGATGTTAAGGAGCTTAACATAGGGTATTTCATCATTTTAGCCAATTTTTAGATAGCATTATGTTATATTGCGACCCACCCAGGCGAAGAATAGTTTTACATTCAAAAAGTATATAATAGCTTATTTGCTTCTTTTTACTGAGCGATAAAAGAGATGATTGACGCCACTCTGATGTCTAATGCTTGCAGCTAGTTAGCTTAGCTTAGCTTTGCTTAAAGAATGATAATGGAGAAAGAGCTAACCTGGCTTTGCCTAAAAGGATTACAATTTGTCTACCAGCCCCTCTAAAGCCAAATACATACAAATAACAAAGTATCAAAACTCACATAAAAACACAATATGTAATTCTGTGTATTATACTATCAAGATATAATGTGTTAATTAGCTTTAGAGTTGTTGGTATGTGTATTTTGTTGCTTTTGGACAGAACAAAGCTAGCTACTCCCCTTGTTTCCAGTCTTTTATGCTGACAGCAGCCTTATGTATACCATACATACTTAATAGTGCTATCAATCTTGTTATTTAACACTGTGCAAGACATGTGAAGCATCCTACTCTCTTAAAGAGTAAGGTTTATTTCTGTAATAATATTGTGAAGTGCAAAATTCACCGCCATTACTGTATGTACGTTTGATAGAGCCCAGGAAGAAAACAACTAATGGATGTCCAAATAATCAGTGAACAATAAAAAAATCTGTATTATTGAAGGTCTGACATTGTTTGTCTCTCTTACTAGACGGGGCTGGTTTCCCTCATCTTACTGCAGACCTTTTACTGAGACAATGATCTCAAACAGGTAAGGAAAAATAACAACATTATGGGAAGAGTATCAATAATTTGTTTTACGGCTGGTGTTTTGAGAACTGAACCTTTATGTCACATGTCTTAGCAGCAATCTGGGCACGCCGGTGCGTAGACTGAGCCTGACCAGTCTGCCTGAGCCGGAGGACGAGGAGGGGCCGGTGCTGCTGCCGCCACCAGACTACAGCGACGACTCCAGGACGGTGGTCCCCTCAATGCTCTCGCCACACAACACAGTCAGTATTTATGAGCATTAGTAAAAGCATTCACTCACCAAATGTTACCAGCTGTTAGCTGTTGTATTTATTGACTCTGTACAAAGTCTTTCATTTAAAATGTTAAAAAGCATTTAAATAAGAGGTGTACCCCTTTATATTTCACCTCTAGTGTGTCTTTGGAATGTTGGTTTTGTTTGATGTGAGGCGTCATTCATTGGTGGAGATGGTATCAGTGTGCTGTGTACAGTTTAATGATGTGATGCTTGCAGGGATTCTAGTTACCGAAATTCCCTAGTTGTGCCAAGAGCTACCTTAAAATCTAATCTTGACATGGCCTTAATGTCAGGGTTTGGTCAAGTAACATACTGACGTACTGTTGTTCTAAACAAACGCCCTTTTGAGTGTCTTTATTAATGCTTCCTGGTTGGTGGTTGTGATTATAAGAAGCTGTTGGATGTGGTTAACTTGAGTCTTGTTTGTTGCTTACCAGAAAAAGCAGTAGTAGCACCAAAGGTAGCACCAAGCAACAGTACAATTAGGGGTTAACAAGTAAACTTAGGCATTTTGTCGCATATTAGCCAGCTATTTCCTTCAGGTGTTGCTTTAAACCATGAACAGAATATTGGAATCACATTCAGAGGGTTGCTAGAGAATTATAACATGTTAATGTTTCTCCGCATATTTACGAGGAAAACGTTTTGTTCACAACTTGTGACAAATGTTTACGTAGCAGTGAAAAACCTTTACGTTGCTATTAGCTAATACAAATTTATGCTAATGCTATGAAGATGAAGAAGAAAAATTAGTATCTGTAAGTAAGTGTCTGCTACCAGAGATGCATTGTAGGCTGTCCCATCAAAGCTAGCTGCATCTTTGTCTCAGATGTCAGTTTCTGAGACAAATACAGGGTAGTTTAAGTCCTCTTCTGTGACAGCTATGATGGGCCTTTAGGCAAGGCACTTAAAGCTGCATTTGCGGAGTTGAGCTCTCCTTTTACCAGACAGCTGCCATGTTAAAATGGCTATGAAGTGGGTCATCGCACGTTCGGGAAAAGTACATGTTTCCTCATAGCATATCCTTATTGCCTTGCCTAAGTCATTACTGACTCCACAGTCAAACCACAAATAAAAAAACGCCATCACACGTCAAGCCTCCAGCCTGACTAATGATGTCTTATCAAAATCTCCTAACTGCGTAGTCATTGCCTCCACGCCCTTAGAGCAGAGCGGTGCCAGAAACACACCTTAATTCCTCTAACAGTTTGAGGAAGTGTACTATATTTATTCATGTAGCTATTTCGCAAAACAATTTGCGAGCCTTAAGGTAGTAACGTTAACACTCTCATGGAGCCCCTTTGAAATATCGCCCCCGATACAGAATTAAGTACTGTGTCAAGAGGAAAAGTTTCAAACAGAGTTGTTTCCAAAATCTTTCAAAAGACATGTGAAAAATGCTCCAAGCTCAGAATTTGAGCAGGAATGGAGCTGGAGGAGAAGGAAAGAGTTACAGAGGAGGGTGTAAAGGACAAGAGGGTACACACAATGTCATTCTGGGCCCACTGCACTGTGCCAGCTGATTGAGAGTGAACTGTCCGGCCAGCAGACAAGCCCGGGCGGGCACACTTCTTTCTCCCTCATCATCACCTCTTCACTGCCGCCTTTGTCTGTACTCAGTGTCCTTTGTATCTGCAGCCTCAGGGTTTTACCACGAAATAAACCACAGATAGGAATACACCCTCCCCCCAGCAGTGCTTTTCCCTTTCACTTCTTCTCACCCTTTTATTCTTATAACATATATTCTTCTTAGAAACTCAGCCCACCACGGACAAAGCTTTATTAATCCCACTATTACAGGTAGTTATAAGTAAGTTCTAAGTAATACGTCCTCATCCTCCCTTTGGCAATTTGCTCAGACGTCACTGCTGACTGTGCGCTTCAGGTTTGTTATTGTTATGGTGGGCGAAGGTGGACCCTGTCACTTTTGGGGTTGTAATTCCCTGAGTTGAGCCTTTTCAGGCAGCATTAAAATCCTGTTTCCCCTAGAGGGGGGACCTTAAATTGCATTGCCTCGAGCACTGTAGATACGTGACTTTCTGCCTGCCCCCTTGGATTATTTGTATTTATCCTTTTTCTTTTTTTTTGTTTGTTTTAAACATCAGCCTGAGAGGAGGTGCTTCCTGAAAGTTTCAGTTCTGGGAATAAGTCTCATAATGATGACTCATCTGTGGTCACTTCTGAATGTTGTCTGCTCTCTAATGGAGGAGCAGGGTAATGCAATGACAGCCATTCCTAGAAGCTTAATAACGTGTATACATATATGTATATATACATATTTGAAAAATGTAATAAAATCAATAGGATTCCTCTCTTTATCAGTCCTTGTCATGCACACTGAGTAAATAATTGATGACATCTTAGATTAAATATGCATTCTTATGTGATCTTAAATGAAAACAACACCCTCAGCTACACTCACAGGTTGACAATAGTTCCTCTGACATATTTATCGCCTGCTGTAGCATCGCTGTAAACTTTCTTTACAGTGTTTTATAAACAAGTATGTTCTGTAGTCGCCCTCAGGGTACATCGCCCAGGTATTTATGTTCCTCCACTTTATCTTCCACATGCTCACTTGGCTTTGTGGAGGAGATAAGATTATTGTCATCCTCAGGTGAGAGAAGAAGAGGAGCGTGTCTCTCACCAGCCTTTCTAGATTGTCTAGATTCCAGACTCGGGGAGGTCTGAGGTTTTAGCTGAAGTACGTGTCAAAGCGCCACTGTGCTGATTAGTAAGGTGGGAGGAGGGGGGGGCGACTGTTGATGAGAAATCTTATCAAACCAGTTGGGCAACACTGACTTTCACAGCTGGAGGCAGGGTGTGGGTTCATGGTGACTGTGGTGGTGTGTGTTCAATGTTGTGTGTTGTTTCTGGAACTTTAAGGGTCTTTTCTTCTGTGTTTTTTGACAACAGGTTTCTTTAGTCAATGGGACTGCAAAGGCTCCCTTTCTAGGGTGAGTGACCTAACACACTAACATTAACTCTAAGGTGTTCAGTGCGTTCTGTCTGTGATTAAAGGTTGTTTGATAACCAGCAGAGGATTTAAAACATGTAATACCATGATGGTTGATTTTCTCTTGCTTTCTCCCTGCAGAGGAGGGAATCCGTTTGCGACGGTCAAGCTGAGGCCAACAGTCACGAATGACAGATCGGCACCAGCCATCTAACGCCAAGGAGGAGGGTTTTCACCGCTGTCATGCCTTCAGGGGAATCATGCAACATGTGACTCCTGCGACACACTGAATATCGCCCCAACCGGACATCTCACCAGCCTGCATGCTAGTCTCTCTCAGTACCAGTCCGCTCTATCAAAGGGATCCATTGTTTCTTGCCGTGTTTTACTGTGCCCGTGTGTGTTTTACATTAGCCACAGCAGTGAAACGTTGCATAATCATTACACGGAGATGCAGGGAATCTGAAAAGGTTTGCTGCACAAAGAATATATTTTGTGTTGGAGTCGGTGTTAAAGTAAGAAGTCATACCCAAAATGAAAATTTAGAGTTTGTCTTATCACTGAAAGTTGTTATGGAATTGACACATACCACTGTGTTTCCAGTGGCTGCTTCACAATAAAAGCCACCACGTGTTTCAACAGTTGAGCACTTTTAATTTGAAGCAGAAAAGCAGTGAATTCATACTCAAAACAAATGGGGGGGGGGGGGGGGGGGGGGGGGGGGGGAGCTTCCACTAGCTAGTAAGCTCAGTTAGCCGTCCATCTGTGGTCAAGACTGGGACTTTGGAGCACCAGAGGAGTGTTGGAGTCTACTAGCACAGGAGCTTTGGACCATGACGGGCTGGGGCTAGCTGGTTAGCATGCTAACTTAAGTAGATAGCACAATACAAAGATGTTATACTTGTGAAGTATTATGACTTCAGGAAATAAATAAAAGTAGCAAAGACATTTTACTCTCAGTCTTCTTCCAAAGTACCGTCGGGAACTTTCAAGTTAACTGAAGTGTCTTCTAAAAGATGTCCCACCTGTTTAGCCCTTTGAGCATAAAACACATGCATTATGTGACATTTGAGGGACATTTTATGCTAACATGCGCTGTAATGCCTTCAGCTTTCTAACACGTGGGTGAGAGAAAGCTGTTAATGCTTATCGTGTATGATGGTCCCACCAATTCTAGTTTCTTCTGATGCTAACAGTGAGACAAAACCTGAATCTTCCTTTTTGGGGTGAACTGTTCCTTTAAGATTGCTCAGACGGTGTCATAAGGTCTTTTTCAGGCCTGCCTGTGCTGCAGCCAGTGCAGTGTTTGGATACCGAATGAAGAGCTCCAGATGTAAACAAGAGTGACCCGATGCTGACGGGAAAAGCCCGGCACCCAGGCTGTTTTCCTGACTTGCTACGAAAAAACATATATATTGTCATTTCTATTTTTATTAATCATTCGTGTCTTTGTTTTTTTTAAGAGGCATTGTGATATACAAAGGTTGTGAGAATGAAGGGAGAGTGGCGTGTTGGGGAAAAAAAGGGTTTGTCATTCGAGTGAAGGCGCAACAGTATGTTTATAACGAGAAGGCTATTTATATACAGTACGTTTGTATGAGATATTTAAATGAGATGCATATACAGGAGTCCATTCTGTGAAGGTTCCCGAGAGCCGCCGTGCTCATGATCCTGAGCTGATTTTGATTTGACTGCTGGTATGTATTGTAAATGGACAGAATGACCTTTTGATGAAGGGGATATCTTTCGCTCCTCGCGGTTTCCCCCGTTGTTTAATGTAGATTCTGTGTGACGCACAGTTTATATGCAAATTAAAAATGTGCCGTTACTGGTAGACACTTGCATTGTATGAGTAAAGTGGGTCATTGTTTGAAATCGACAAAGTATTAACTTGTTTTGTGAGGAAAAATGACTTTTTCTGCCATAGTTTGCTTTAAAGAATGTAAATGTATGACGAGGACCTGATTGATGAAGCAGTGTATTGATCCTCAGAGGCCCACCGATGTTTAGTGTGAAGCCATCATACTGACATGGGTAGTCCCTCATGCTTTCCTCAGAGTAGATTGCCACTGTGTTGACTAATGTAGTCTTTTTTTTTCTCAATAAAAAAAAGTAAAGTAAAAGTGTGTGTATGATAAATGTTCAGTGTGTTTGTCTGTTTATCCCTCTCAGGTTGATATAGCTTTTTTTTTTTATGTTTTCACGTGTGTGTCCTCAGTATGTTGGGGTCAAAATGCGACGGTTATAATCCCCTAAACTATTAAGTGAAGTTTATCTTCTACAATACAACTGACAGTTACACATTATGACTTCTTAAAGATCCACAGAGATGTTGTAACAGTTTAAAGGGGTGTCATTTTTTAGGAGATTAGGTCTTTTATAGTGTTTATGGAGTATAAAAACAGCCTTTTATACGCTGCAAAATATAAATGAACGCTATAAACACTATAGATGAGACATTGCTGCTGTAATCCAGCAGTAATAACCTTAATCCTATCACAACATCATCTGCATTTGTGGACAGTTAAGAAAGAAGAGTGTTAGTCACAAATTCTGCAGTTATCAAAGACTGTAATTATAATAACTTAGTGTTTCACAGTCGCTCCTTTTGTCCGTCACATTCATAAAAACTCTCTATGATTAGCGCAGCATCCATCTGCTGAGAACCACAGTAGCACTTTATAATATCCACCATTAACAAAAGACACATATATAGTTAATTAAACTTTAGTTAACAGTAAACAATCAATTAAATGTTTTATAAACCATCTGTTAAGCAATCATAGAGGTTTAGAAACCTCAGCCACAGCTTTGTAATGGCCATCTAAAATGATGTTTATAGATGACCTTGCACATTATTCATTAGCCATTCCCAAAGTGTTATAAACATCGGTTACAACTTTATAGTAAACAGTAGTTTATAACGCAATTTATCGGTTGTTAACAGTGAAATGCAACAGTAACTATACCATTGATTGATTGAAAAGATTAAAAGTCAAACAGTTCTGAAAGCTGACAGAGAAAATAACACCCGCTTTAATTGTGTGTAAATAGGCTATTATTACTAGAGGATGCACGTATTCATGTTTAATTTCCACTATGTTTGATTATTCTGAATATGAAGGCTACCCTTTAGCAGAGTGAACACTACCCTGATGCGTCGTAGCCCATATTGAAATAAGTGTCCGGTGTAGCCCTGTGATTAAAAGTCTGTTCAAGCTTCACCGGTGCCCAAAAATATTACATTTCTGTCTTGTAAGGAGCACTTTGTACCGCGGGAACTGTTTAAAGGTAGGACAGAGAGATTTGAACCTGTGGGAGAACCAGCAGATTAAGGGCTGCCAATTAGGAAGTGGAAGAGATGACCGGGAAGATAGAAAAGACAGATACTGAGATAGAAAAGAAGGTGTTAGAGGAGTGAACTGCTTATCTTCTGGGTGCACATTACAGACTGACTGCTGCGAGGGGCCATGCTTTGGTGATTTATGCATTAATAAAGTGAGACAAAAGTGTTTTGTTTCTTCTGTGTCTGAGTTGGAATTGCAAAATTTTAACAGCAGACATGTTTTTTTGTTTTCTTCTGCTTTTCTGTTTTAACCCTGCAATAACATATTTTTGGCCACCTGGGGGTAGCAGAGACTCACAACATTGACCCAGCATGACCTTTCAGTGGATATGAGGAACTTGCTGTTTATTTTCACTTTCAGCAGACACATGAGCATTCATTTGGACTCGTTTTTTAATTTAACCACCTGATGAATGCACGTCCAACATTCGCACTCTTTGAGCTACTCCTGAAGGACAGGCTGTGAGCTGGAATATTCTTTGTGAAAGGTGTATTTTCTGTGAAAGGGGAAAGAAGACAAGGCCTTTGTCTACATCCTGTTTGAGGTTGAAAGTGAAAGGAGAAAAGACGTTCACATCACGTTTAGATGGCTATTTAAGGGCATCCATCTATGTGTGGTTTTAGTGAAGGTTAAAAGAAGTTCGTGTTTTTGCCTTCAGTTGTTTCACCGGCTTGTAAAATACATTGTGACCATGTACAATAAATGAAACGCTTCACTTCACAACACTTCATATCGATGTATATATCTGTCTTTCTGTCTGTGTCTAAAACCAGCACAGTAAGGACTTTACACATGGTTATCTCCCCATTTATCATCAGGCCTTGACTCCAGAGTGCCTTTACACCTTCTTGGATGCTCAATTCACCAAAGGAAGGACAGACTACAGACACTCGTAGGTGTAATTCAGGTGGTTGCAAAACCAGTTGTGTCTCCACAGGCAGTTGGATCTGAAGCGCAGGCTGTAGTTCAGACTGATCCTGGCTCTGAAGTGAGTATCATGAATTGTAACACGTTAGAAACTGTGTGGGTTTTAAAATGTGTGTGTGTCTCCTTCTGTATCTCTTTACAGATACACTTGTGACGTCCGGCTGGTAACAAATCTGAGGGTGAGGACCCTGGGTAACATCCCAACCTGCTGGGTTAGGCAGCTGATAGAAAACAGTGAGGAGGCAGAGACTTGGAGCAGGCCTGGAGCACATCAATGTCAGTGTAACGTCCGCATAAATGTGGACTCTGTTAAAAAGATATATATTTTTAACATCTTGTTTCTGTAGAATCCTAGATCTCTAGCAAGGATTCCTGAAACATTATGTTAGGCAGGTGAAACAAGAAATGTACTCACTGTCTTTTCTGTGCACAGAGCATGTACAATCTATATGTAAAATAGGAATTCTTAAAGTCTAGTCAAAGATACATCCGTGTAAATGCTAAAAGCCTATGTACCTGAATCCTCCTGAATGTGTTTGTTGTGAATCTAGTGCGACGAGAAGAGGACCCAAAGTGCCGTGCAGCAGGTTGTTGTGGCCGAGTGGTTAAGGCGATGGACTTGAAATCCATTGGGGTCTCCCCGCGCAGGTTCGAACCCTGCCAACAACGGGCTTACAATGATCATGGTTGGAACATGTTCTCGCTAATTGTTGAGCTCTAAGCACTAATTTGAGAAATAATGGAAAGATTAGTATTAGTGAGTTGTGTGATGAACCCTGTTTGTCCAGTAAACCGTCTTTTGCTTCTGCAATCTCTACAGTAAAGCTAGACCTTGATTAATAGTTTGCCATCACGTTTTACCTACTGTGGCAGTCAACCTATTATAATGGGAATGCTTGTTTATTATAAACTTTTTCCATTGAAGGTTATTATCAAAAGTAACCTGGACATTGCTGATGTACAAATATCAGTGCTGCGTCAGAGGTTATTTGTCTTGAATACAGTTTCACAACTTGAATATCACCCAATGTTTTAAAACTGGACATAGCCACATACATTCTCTCCAAAATACTGGTGAATGTTAAAAGCCTATGTACCTGAATTCTCCTGAATGTGTTTGTTGTGAATCTAGCGGGACGAGAAGAGGACCCAAAGATGCAGGAAGTAGGTTGTTGTGGCCGAGTGGCTAAGGTGATGGACTTGAAATCCATTGGGGTCTCCTGCGCAGGTTCGAACCCTGCCAACAGTGTGCTGACATTCATAATGTTATCAACATGATTGCAACAATAGAGCTTTATGCAAAGCTTAATGTTAGAGAGTGAGTTCTGTGATAAACATACTCTGAACCCTGTTGATCCAGTAAACCATCATTTGTCTTTTGGTTCTGCAAATCTCTACAGTAAAGATAGAACTTGATTAATTGTTAGCCCTCACATTTTACTTATTGTGGCAGTCAGTCTATTTCAATGAGAATACTTGTTTATTATAAACTTGTTCCATCAGAGTTTAGTATCCACAAATTGATGTACAAATGTCAGTGATGTGTCAGAGGTGATTTATCTTGATTACAATTTCCCAACTTGAATATTACCCAATGTTTTAATAACAATAAACACTTAATGATTATTCATCAGTTGTACCTAATATCATGATGATGTGCTGTATCATACTGACACTGTAAAGGGGGATGTAGCTCAGTGGTAGAGCGCATGCTTCGCATGTATGATGTCTCGGGTTCAATCCCCGACATCTCCATCTTTAAATGAATCTGGTGTGATTAAACAATAATCTTCCAATAAATGTTCCAAACGGCATGTGGTGGATCAATCACTGAAGGTGAGATCCTCTTAAGTCACAACTAAAATTGTGTTCATTTCCTTCAATAGTGACCTTCTCACTTGTTATTCTGCAGGGCAGAATCTGTCTTAATATCACAATATCATAAAATAGATCAGAAAGTAAGACATTAAAATATGAGTAATTTTCATGTTGTTGGCTGAAAATATTTCACCAGAACAGCATCAGATATCAAACCTGCATTAAACTTGTTATTTTCGGTGCACTTTCCTGCAAGTTCCTGCGTCAACAGAGGTTGGCCCTATGGCTGCCCCCACCTTACTATAGGACAACAGGAGGCTAAATTAAATGCAGTCAGTGCCACCAGCTTCATGACAACAAAACTGGACATAGCCACATACATTCTCTCCAAAATACTAGTGAATGTTAAAAGCCTATGGACCTGAATCCTCCTGAATGTGTTTGTTGTGAATCTAGTGGGACGAGAAGAGGACCCAAAGATGCAGGTAGTAGGTTGTTGTGGCCGAGTGGTTAAGGCAATGGACTTGAAATCCATTGGGGTCTCCCCGCGCAGGTTCGAACCCTGCCAACAACGTGCAGACATTGTTAACAGTATGAACATGTTCTCAACAATGGCTGAACTCTAAGCACTAATTACAGCTTAGTGTGAGTTCAGCGATAAACATACCATGCTCAGCCTTTTAGTTCTGCAAATCTCTACAGTAAAGATGGTCATTGACATTTCACTTATTGTGGCAGTCTACCTATTTTAATGGGGATGATTGTTTATTATAAACTTGTTCCATTGAAGGTTATTAACAACAGTAACCTGGACATTGCTGATGTACAAATGTCAGTGATGTGTTAGAGGTGATTTATCTTGATTAAGTTTCACAACTTGAATATCACCCAATGTTTTGATATCAACAAACACTTAACACGATTATTCACCAGGCCTACTTGTTATTGTGGCAATGTGCTGTGTCATACAGATGCTGTATAGGGGGATGTAGCTCAGTGGTAGAGTGCATGCTTCGCATGTGTGAGGTCTCAGGTCCAATCGATGATTCTCTAATGTCTGTGTTGTTTCACCTTAACAGTGTTTCCCTTCAATATAAATACACCGAACTTCACATTCTCACTTGATGAAGATCAATGTCTGCAGTGCATCACTTTACATCTGACTTACACAGCAAATCATTGTTTTTATCTTCTGATGTAAACAAAACAACATGTAATTGACCTCATGTGCTTTCACAGGGACCTGTCAGTTGCTGTCCTATACTTACTGAACACTAGTTCCATTGTTGCACATAAAATTATGACTATAATAATGAATGCAATAATTCAGATAGGTAGAAACAAAAAAGACAAAAAAAACAATGAAATCTGGTTTCAGATGTTAACCTGCAGCTACTATCCCAGTGTGAACAGGTGCCTTGATAATCGACAATCAATTAAGAAAATTAATAATTTTATCTCAATCAATTGATAAGTAGTGTTTCATCTATAATCAGTATTAAAGATGTTAAATCTGACATATAGGCCAATTGAATCTTTATTGATGTTAACCTATTATCTTCAATATTAGTAGCCTATCAAAATCCAACATATTCTTATATTTTTTTTCCCACATCAATCATGTATTAAGATGTTTATATGCAAAAAGAAAAGAAAAAAATATAGAAAAAAATGTCAATTAAATAAAAGACTATTTCTGAAATGTAGATGATAATAATGATAATAATAAGAATATTACATTTTCAAAAAAACAAACAACGTTTTGGTCGTCATGGTGATGGCTGACATCTTTAGCTGCTTTAGATCAAACTTCATTCTGCACCTGAGCACTGAACAGGAGCTGAAGTGTTTACAAGAGAAACTTATCAACGTTGGAACATCTGTGTTGAACATCTGGCATTGACAAAGCAGCTGTTGCAGTGAGGACAATATGGCCTTCTGCTTCAAGCCGTGAGAAGTACCTGTTCACCATCTGGCTGGGGACTATTGAAGTCAATTGAAAAATGTTTGCTTTACAGTCACATGAGCAGTGATGAAAGGATGTAAACAGATCTTTTACTAAAGTAGATGTCACACTACCACAGAGTATACACAAGACATACCAAGGAAAATTCTACTTTATTATTATTTCATTATATTGATCATTGTTGTTTATTATTCTATTCTATTTTACAAAAGTGCATACACATTCCTGGCAAAATATACATAAAGTATCCAAAAGTCAAGGACAAATTTTCCATTGTTGAATGTTGGTGCTCCATAAGAAAAAAAATGTCATGTGAACAAAATAAAAATGTTCAGGGCTTCTGGAGCGCTATTGTAAATTTTGTCTCAGGATAAGTTGCAACTTTATGCATTTCTAGTCAGGCAGGTAACTGAAAACACCTGTGAGTATGTACAGGGATTGAATCCATGATAATACATCATACTGTGCAAGCTTGTACATAGACATAAAGAGCTTGTATATCTAATCTTCTTCGTGGGTTTTTGTGGGTCTAGTTTGGTTCTGTTCTGACCTATGAGCCAGCAGCGCCCCCTGCTGCTCACGGCCACAAACACCTGCCACCTGCTGAGACAGCCAATAGGAGCGAAGACGCGTCCGCACTTCCTGTTTCACGTAGCGACAGTAGAGGAGACGTTTCGATGTGTTCTGATGTGAGCAACGGAGGACGGCCGGACGCATTATGATCCAGCTCAGCTGTTCGTTCATCTCCAGCTGCTGAATGAGCCGCGGCGACATCCCACCTTCGCCGCGTCACGGTTTTATGAGAGGAAGCTCGAGGTTTGTTTGTGTGTTTGAGCTCCGCTTCTTGGCTATTTCCAGAGGGGCTAAGCTTGTAAACCCGCACAAAAAAAAACCGAGCTGAGTGTTGTCGTTTAAGCCCAAAGCTGGTTTTACTGTACAGTGTCCGTTTGTTCGGAGCGTTTAGCTGACAGCACACTGTCCTGACAGTCACACCTGCTGTACATTAGCTCTTAATTAGCCGCTGAAGCTCGCTACCTTAGTACAGTGCTAATACCTTGATTTAACTTCATACAAACCTACCTCGTTATGCAGTAACAAACGTCATAAACGAACATATTACTGTTTATTTTACTGCCGAATCGTTACATAGTTACCCGAATGTCTACTGTATGTATTATTGTTATTATTATCATTATAAGTAGTAGTATTGTATTAGAGATACGAGCTGACTGTTGGTGACAGAGGATACGCCTTTTAGCAGCAGCATCCCTGCCGGTTACGCAGTGTTGTGAAATGGAGACCACCTCACTGTAAGCCTTCAGCAGCCCCCACTTCATTGTTCACTGTATTAAATGTCTGTGAAGAAACGTGCCGTGTAGGCTTAAATGTTGTGATGACACGGATGCATAAGTAGAGCAAATGTCGGTGTAAACAAACGAACAACAGAGCGAGAGTGGATCAGAGCCACCTGACCACATGACCCTGATTTAATGTGCACAGCTCTGCTCCAAGTGGGATTTTTTTTTTTTTTAAAGATTGAATTAGAAGTTACGTGAGCAAACGATCAAAAACAGTACCCACATTGTGCTGTAAATGAACCAGTACATTTGGATATATTGGTTGGAATGTCGAGAAGACAGTTTGGCATGCCACAGAAGGAAAAGCCCAGGTGTACATGATAAAGTTAACAATCAGTTTGAGGGTGTTTTCGGGGTGGTTTACTGGGCCAGCTCAATAAATCAGAGCCATCCTCAGTGTTATTAGTATATGGGTTGGCAAATGGCATTAGCCGATATTGGCATACATATCCTAATGGTTATATGTTTGCTGATGTATAAATATATTGCTACAGTGCCGAAAGAGATGCCGGGGATAACTTCAAAATATTATATTCACAGTTCATTTTCTGTTCTAGTGCACTGATGTCATTTTAGGTAATGAGGTTTATTGTCAAACTGTAAAATATCCAACCTTCGTTACATAAATACACAAATGTTTGATGACCACATATGCTGGATCGTTACAAAAAGGTCTGTGTTATCAGCAGATATATTGATATTGGGCTTTTTACTCCCTAATATAAGTATTGGCAGCAGTCCCAGAAATCAAGTATCAGTCAGTGTCTAGTTATCAGTTTCATCTGTGCTTTTCCTGCTAGAGAAAGGTTTAATTACCCTCACGCATGCATCGTTGGTCTTATACCGTAATATTGCCCAATAACCTCCGGGATGCATGGGTCATCAGTTTTTATGTGTACTTTTCTCCTTTAAGCACTGTCATTATTTGTGTAACATGCTGTATGTTTCTGTGTGTTTCATATTATTTTATCACTGAATCAAATCTAATGAGCCTCTGTCATCCTTAACCTTTCCAACCCTGCTGACCCACTATCCAGTCCATTGTAGCAAATACCATTTGTGCAGACACGCATTTATAAACTGTCTGTACAATGTTAAGATTCAACACTTTCAAAGATTTGACCATTTGAAATGTTTATAAAATGATTCACATGACTGCATGAATAATTTCTCCTGTCATACTGCAGTAATGCAGCTGTAAATTAAGGTGTCTCAGTGATTCTCAATCAATAATTTGTCCACTATTGACTACCAACTATTTTGCCAACTAAACAATTGATTTGAGTAATTTTGGATTCCAGCTTTCTAAATGTGAATATTTTCTGGTTTGTGTACTCCTGACAGTAAACCAAAGATCTCTCTCTTGTGGACAAAACAATACATTCATGGGGGACATCTTTGGGCAACACTTTGAAATGTTACCATCTTCTGACATGCTTTTGACAAAACAACTTATCATTTAATTGAGTAAACAATTGACAGATTATGTTGAAAATAGCCTTGATCGTATTAGTGAGTCATTTAACCTCAAGACACACTGGAACTCACAGATACAGATTTAAATGGCTGAGATTTTAATGGATTTTGAAAACAAAAACATTATGTAACTTTGAAGCTACATTGTCTTCATTCACCTCCTCCTTATGCACAGGTTTTTGCTGCAACCATGCCTGCCTCCAGGCTGTGGGTGGTGGATGTGTACGGGCGGGTTTTCAGCCTGTCGACGGCAGGGCAGCAGTGGGAGCAGTGCCGTGATGCCCAGATGGAGTTCAAGCGGGTGACAGCAGCTCAGCAGTGCTGCTGGGGCATCGCCTGCGACAACAACGTCTACCTGAACGTGCACGCCTCTGACCTGCCCATCCGCTACCAAGAGGAGACCTACGAGAATCAAGTGGGTGTCTTCCACCAATAAGGGGTTCATTGTTTAGTTTTTGAAAGAAGAAGTTAAAAACGCACACAGGAGGGAAGCATTTGGTGTTTCTTCTCAGTATGCAAGTGAAAAAACGCTTTTATGTCTCTACGTCTTTATTTCTTGCACAAGGTGAAGTAAAATCGAAAGTGTTATGTTCCTCTAGACTCGTCCTATGTGATTTTGTGATTTACTTTATGTGCAACATCCACGTGCAGTGGTTTTGCACTTCCTCTGTTGCAAACCTCAGCACACTTTCAGCTTTGTGCCTTTACAAGCGTATTCAAAGCACATTGAGACAGTTTCTTAGCGAATTACGTAGAACTCAAATGACAGAAAAAGTACAGGGTAGACTCATGTGTCTTGTGACTGACTGATGGGAAGCAAGTTGTTCTTACACAGTGGTGTCAGCTTATGTGATTGAGTTTACTACTGTTGTGGCTGTACTTGTGACTTCCTCTCGGGGGTAAATGTCACCTAAAGTTCACTTTGGCTGTACATCTTTCAGGCACAATGAAATTAGGAGGCAAGGTTTTTATAGTGGATTACAAGGAGTAGGGTACTTTTATTTAGTTTGATTTGTCCCTGTGTGTGCTCTAACATGCCATCTCCATCCATCTCTTTCTGTCAGCGATGGAATCCAATCGGTGGTTTCTCAGACCATTTATTGCCAAGTGACCGCTGGCAATGGAGTGATATCACAGGTCTGAAGCACCAACCTCTGGACAGCTTCGAGCTCCCCTCCAGCAGCTGGGAGTGGGAGGGTGACTGGTATGTGGATGAAAACTTTGAGGGAGAACCCACAGAGAAAGAGGTGTGTGTCCAATTATTGTTAAAGATCAGTTTCCATCGTCTTTTAATTCCTATCTAGCTGTAATGACTGTTGTGTTTGTGTCTACAGGGGTGGACCTACGCCATTGACTTCCCCGCCTTCTACACCAAAAACAAAAAGATGACCTCCTGTGTCCGTCGCAGGCGATGGCTCCGCTACAGGAGGTACAAAGACATGGACACCTGGGCTAAGGTGGGTGTATAGTGTGTGTGTGTGTGTGTGTGTTTGTGTGTGTGTGTGTGTGTGCTTGTGTGCTTGTGCGTGTGTGTAAAGCTTTCAGTTTGTTCACCTGTGTCTCCCTTCCTGTGTGTGCTGACAGATCCCCTCACCACAAATGGAGACACCAGATCCCTTCAGCGACATTAGCTGTGGAGGCTGGGAAATCAGTGAGGAGCCCAGAGGGCGGCTGTCATTATGGGCTGTCTCCCTACTGGGCAAGGTACACACACACCCACACACAAAGGTTCCCATGGCAGTGTACTTTAAGTCTTAATCCATCTGTGATTTTCACAAATGACAGAGTGGGAACACAGGGTTTTACTGCCCCTTTCAAACTAACTGCAACACATTTGTTCCACTTTTTACTAGATCCACTGTAATTCATTTGGCTTTTCTAATTTATTTTAAAAAGTATTGTAGTGTATGTTACTTTTGTCGCTGCCCATGGCAAGATCCCACACTTGATGCTGGTCTGTGACTGTCCTGCTGTCACTCTTCCCTCCATCCAGGTGTGGTTCAGAGTGGGAATCTATCACCACAATCCTGAGGGCTCCATGTGGGAGGAGGTGTCTGTCCCTGGGGAGGTGCTCCAGATCAGTTGTGGCCCCGGGGATCTGGTCTGGGCAGTGCTGTGGGAGGGGCAGCTCATTGTCAGGCAGGGCATCACCCGAGACTGCAGCAAAGGTACGGCGGGTCACTGGGGGAGGAGGGTTTGGTTTGTGTGTGATCGTCTCTGTTAAGGATAATATTGTCTGCATGTCAGGTACCTCCTGGGTGGAGGTGGAGTCTCCAAGTCCCGATGTAGGAGCCACACATGTAGCAGTGGGGATCAACACTGTTTGGGCTTTGACCAAGGACAACAAAGTAAGAAAATTCTGTAATGAACATTACAAAAGACCCAAAAGTTAAATCTCCCTCAGCTTCCATTTCATAAAATTGTTATCTTAATTACATACTCTTACATAGTTTTTGTTTTTTTATTTTCATATCCAATAACACATATTTTTAAAAAGTTTTAAATGTAAGAATTTTCTCTGACTTCAGTACTAAAACCGTCACACAAGTTATGGACAAAGTAAAATTTCCCTATAATATGTTACTATGGCCCTATATCAAATAAACATATGGTACAGCTAAAACAGAAAAAGAAAAACTGACTGCTCTGGTAAACTAAGGCTGAATTAGTATTAACTATAGTGTTTAATCATATTTCTGTTACGCTAAAGAACCCTTTTTATCCCACTCTCGTGCTCTGCCAGGTGTGGTTCAGACGCGGCGTTGACTCCCACAACCCCTGTGGCTTGGGCTGGATCAGCATGGTGGGAGAAATGATCACAATCAACGTAGGACTGAATGACCAGGTGAAATACAGCCACACGACATCACATCCTGTATAAAACTGTAAGAAAGTTACACATCAAGTACCATCCTCTCCGCTGGTTGAAATTTAGAGTCAAGTCATGGGATGTGGACGTATTCAAGTCAACCTGCTGCTGTTACTGATGTGTGTAGGTGTTTGCAATCGGCTGTGAGGATCGGGCTGTGTACTTCAGACAAGGTGTGACCACCAGTGAACTGAGTGGGAAAACATGGAAGGCCATCAGCGTCCCTCGAGATGGAGACCGATCACACTCCAGTGCCAGCACAAACAGCCTGCAGAGGTAGAGAGGCCTCAGTGGACACACACACTTAGACACACATGGTGATCTAGAGGGATTTCAGTCAACATGTTAGGGAGTGGGACAATGACATTAGTGGCACCATCCATAACCACCTGATTATGGAGGAAGCAGCTATAATAAATTCCAGCTTCCAGTGCAGGCTGTCATGTCAACATACATGTGATGCAAAGTGTGCCCTGGGAAAACAATAGTAAAGTAACTCAGTTCCTCTTTCTCACCTTCTATGTCACAGTGCTGGATGCTTCTTCTCTGGTGAGGTACGTGCTCAGTCAGTGGTGAGCGACGTGGAATTAGACACAGAGAAAGTATCCACAGATGGAGCCAGCTGCCTAGTAACCTCCACCTCCCCTGAGTCTGTTGTTGATGCCCCCACAGACAACCCTGACCAACCCATCGAGACCCCCAAACCCCGCATCCCAAAAGTCACCAGCGACAGCTTCATCTCTGAACTCATCTCTGACCGAGAACCAGCCAAGACCTTAAGGGAGGGCGGATCTGCCGGTCCAGCTGTTCCAGAGGAGGAGGAGACCCTCCCCAGTGAAGGAGAGGTCAAAGCCCTTTGTGCGGATGTAGCTATATGCCCCAGCCAGTCTGGAGGTCCTCTTGACCCGCAGTGGAGTAACGTGGATCTGGAGGAGGCACAGGGCCAGCTGGCTCAGACCGGAGCAGCACTGGATGCAGCTGACACCAGCAGCTTGTCATCAGTGGCCACATACACTCTGGCCATGGAGGACCCGTATGGGACAGATGAGCATCCTCTGTGGGCCTGGGTCAGTGGAGGAGGCTGCTCTGTGGACAGTCACTCCCACCTCAACTGGTTCAACTCAGTGAACACTTCATGTGAGTTAAACGAGATAGATTGAATTTAGGCTGTTTTGTAGGTATAAGACTGCTACTACTACAACCCATGTATGAAGTAGTGTGACAGTTATTCAGTAACATCTGAGTCCCAGAACAAACAATAAAAGTGACTCTTCATGTGACAGCTCCAAAGTCAAGGCTAGCATGATTACATTTTAATTGTACTCCTGCAGTTTGTGTGCTTTTATTCTCCCAGTTATCAATTTTCCTTTTTGTCCTTCCCAGCATTGGTCGGGTCAGTCCAGTCCATGAGTCTGTCTGTCACCTCAGCTCAGACAGCTGCCTGGCGCCAACAAATCTTTGAACAACTCACAGAGAGGACCAAAAGAGAGATGGATAATTTCAAACATTATGAACAGGCCATAGAGCAGGTAATGCAGTACAGAAACAGTTGTGACTGTACTATGTATGTGTTCTCTTTGATGTATCTCTTCTTCTGTCTTCCTGTGGTCTTACCTCTCTATTTAATTTTATTTTTTATTAATCACTCCTCTGACCTAAATCTTACCCTCAATGCAGTCTGTGTGGGTGAAGAAAGGAACCATGCAGTGGTGGAGGGACTGGAAGCCATACAAGTGGATAGATGTTCATTTTGCCCTGGAGCAGTTCTCAGGACCAGAGGGCAACAAGGACGGCATTCTTTTCATCTATTACAACTTTTATGAAGAGAAGAAGGTGAGCAAGAAGTGTGCGTTGGGTAGAATTTTCATATTTCTTCTTAAGCTAAATAATTCAGCATCAGGGTCAGATAATGCTTGTTAACACAATGGAAAGCTCTGGTGATGGATTGAGTCATAATAATTCAGTGCTGCTGTTCCTCTCCTAGACTCACTACTGCTTTTTTCCTCATCTTTCTTCCTGTATTTACTTTCTCTTTTAATTTCTATCTACTTTTATCTCTCCTTCCCTCTCTGATGTCACTCTCTCCAGTACCTGCATGCCTTCGTCAATGAGCTCACCATCCTGGTTCCTGTGCTAAATGAATCCAAACACACTTTTGCCATCTACACTCCCGAGCGGACCAAACAGAGGTTTCCAATCAGATTGGCAGCTGCCACAGAGCTAGAGATGCATGACTGGGTATGTATGGATACGTCGCAGCATTCTCAAAGAAAATCATTTTATTACCATCGTGCATTTTGTCTCATCTGACATGAAAACCATTTTATTGCTTTCTTTCTGTCTTTTTAAATAACTTCTGGTTGGTCTCTCTCTCCCATCCTGACACAATTTGTTGACTTTCATCTCCATCCCTGTCTCTAGCTGGCGTTGTTGAGCGTTTCGTGCTGCCACTCCAGGGGGATCCAGGGTCCTCCCTCCAAACAGGCCATCTGGTCGATCACCTGTAAAGGGGACATCTTTGTTAGTGAGCCCTCCCCTGCTCTGGAGGCCATGCCTTACCCCACACCCTGTGACCAGATGTAAGAAAACCATTTCACTCATGTCAAGCTAAAGTTCTGATGGTTCAGGATGTGAAGCATTGGAAGTAGTTGAAGACTTTTGTGTTAATTATTGCAGACAACAGCAGAACAGTTTGTTTGCTCAGCTCTTTGCTTTGTGCTGGCCCTCGTCTCACTAAATATATCGGGTGGTTTCACACTTAGAAATGGTGAAACTCTGTGGTCTGTCGTTAAAACATTTCCAGTGAAAGCTGTGGTCTTTGTTTGTAACTTTCAAATCTTCATATAGCAGCGGCAGACAGTGAGGTGGGCGGTAGAGGCATGAATCTTCACTGGCTTCGCAATTCGATTACAATTCATCTGTCATCAATAAAAATATACAATGATTTTCAATGCATTTTACTGTATGCCATCATCAATATTTTTTTGATTAAATTCCCCTTTAATTTTGAAAGTCTTTCCGATAGTAGCGGTATCTGTGTGACCCATCAGTACATAAATGTTACAAACAACTTTGGATTTGTAACTTTGCAGACTACTTGCATGCACAAAAATCTACATAACACACTAAATGAAAGGGGGGGGGGAAAAGTATAACATGTAATTGAATCACTCAGCCTTTATGAAGCTTTTACTTTTTTAATCTTTTTGCAGGTTCTGGCGGCAGGTTGGAGGTCACCTACGGATGGTGGAGTGTAACACTGTGGGCATAGTGTGGGGGATCGGCTACGACCACACTGCCTGGGTCTACACCGGGGGTTATGGAGGAGGTTTCTTCCAGGGACTGGCCAGCAGCACAGATAACATTTACACACAGACGGATGTCAAAAGTGTCTACATTTATGAGAACCAGAGGTGGAACCCTCTAGAAGGTTTCACCAACAGGTAGAGTTCAGACAGTGCGTGGGTTCAAGTACTTCCACAGAGGGAATCTATGAAATACATGAGCTTATTTATTTATTTATTTTTTTTTCTGTTGCATAATAACATCATTTCAAACAAAGATCTTTTCAGGCAAGTATGTCTGACTGTATGATATTTTAAGTGTCACTGTCGACATTGTGTCTAAATAAATAAAAATGTCAAATTTAACCACTGATAAAAATTGCAAAGACTTAACATTTGTCTTTGTACTACCTTCACCAACATCTCGTGAAAACGAAATGTGACAAATACTGTAAAAATGCCACGTGTCACTGCAATAGTTTCTCTCGAAACATCTAAATCTTTACCACGATGATAGACAAATATGACGCAAACATCACTACTGCAGCTGAAGTACAGTCGTTGATTTGAAGTGTCAATGGCTAATGACTAATTTAAAGTGTATCTGGCCGATTTCAGAGGGCTACCTACAGACCGCTACATGTGGAGTGATGCATCAGGACTACACGAGTGCACAAAAACAAATATGAAACCTCCCTCCACACAGTGGACGTGGGTAAGTACAGCTGAATAGGGAAATGCCCTGTGGTGATGTGAAACCAGTCATGTGGTGCACAGATTAACCACCATCCTTTCATTCTGACCATTAGTTAGAAAACTATAAATATTAGGTCTTGAATTATCAATGACAAGGTGTGTAGACAAAAAGACAGATGTGTTAACAGTCTTTCACTTCCATATTTGCTGTTTTCAGGTGTCTGACTGGGCTATTGACTACAGTGTCTCTGGGGGGACGGACAAGGAAGGCTGGCAATATGCAGCTGATTTTCCAGTGTAGGTTTTATTCATCACTTGTCACCTGTGTCACTTGGTTCCAACTACTCTGCCCTCATATTTATGACCTTCATCTATTTGTTTTCTCCTGTCGTTCTTCCCTCCTCTTCTCTGTATCTCCATGCAGGTCATATCATGGCAGAAAAGGGAAGACGGACTTTGTGCGTCGCAAGCGATGGTCCAGGTACTATAAAAAGCAGGCTTATTAAGCCTCTCCAATGTATTTGTTCAGAAGGTTCACAGTGGTCCCAGAGTGCACTTGACATTTTCAGTTTTGGCTTGTGTTTGTGTGGAAAGCCAACACAGACTTGGCAGAGGAGACAGAGCAGAGTATTTGATAAGGAGCACAACAACAATCAGTGATATTTCTTTTTAGCTTTACAAACTGTGGATAATTTAGTGTTGTATTAGATTGTATCATAATGCACAGGTAGTGTTTTCTATTCCTGTACAGGTGACCGTAGTCCTGGAACATTTGTATTTGTCATGTTAGCCTGTAAACAAAAGTGTGTTTTCTGGCAGGCTGGCTCTGAGTTATCCAGATGAGAATGCAAATGAGAATCGAGTCTGGATTTTTTGGTTCTTCAAAGCTGGGTTAAACTGAATAAAGATTTCAGATGAGAGAGCATGTGGGGTATTTAGATAAAAAGCAAATACAGCTTCATAATGAAGACGTATGTACAAGTTTTAGAGTGAAAAGACATGGTCAAACATTTGTCTGTTAAAGAAAACGATGAAGCGAGAACATATGGCATTTGATTTGACAATAAAATGTAATTCCTTCTATCAAACACTAAGTAAAAGGCTGCCTTTTAAAAGATTTTAAGACTTAATTTTAAAACAAATTTGAATTATATGGTAGTTTTTTGTTAAGGTAAAGTGTGTGACAAAAGAACATCATGCATGTCCTGTCCTTCTAATCCTGTTCGCCAGAAAAACATGTTGTTGTTACAGAGTCTGTTACATTTGTTACAGACTCCAACAAATGTCACCAGTACCAACATCACTTGTAGTCTGACCACATCTCAACAGTGATCAGTGTTTCGAAACATTGTTGAGCTTGGTGTAGAACAAATTAACAGCAGTAACAATGCACGTATGCACATATACTGAGTCCTTGAATCTATTGCCCCAGTGCAAGCTGCGAGGGGTCCCAACACACCTGCCTAATGTACCTGCAATCACATGATCAACAGTAAACCAATCGTATGATTACTGGTCATGGTTTCAATTCTCTGTGCCTTCCTCCTTTTGCTTCTGCAACATCTTTAGCTGCAGATGTTGCAAAGACCGGCACCTGTGAGCTTTGTCTTTGTTTTCTTGCGCAGGAAGTGTAAACTGACAACCACAGGACCCTGGCAGGAAATTCCGCCTATAGCACTGAGTGATGTGACCATCCTGCCATGTACAGCTCAGAGCAATGTGGACGAGGTTCCTCTGTGGGCCATCAGCAACAAGGGAGATGTCCTCTGCCGACTGGGAGTCACTGCATTGACACCTGCTGTGAGTCCCATTTACTGTACACGGGCAGATACCCAACGAACAGTTTAAAGGGATAGTGATGTTTTTTGAAGTGGGGTCATATAAAGTACATATCTATAGTCAGTCTGTTCCCTACCCTAATTTTCTCACTGCAACTGTGCACATGTGCTTTAGGCAGTGTGTGAAGTCCTTTCCTTGTCTTAAGTCTTAGTGGCATCTTTTCACCACTATCATTCATGTATTTGATACAAGAGTCCAGGAGGCAAAGAAACGTCGAGTGTTACTGCAATGAATACAATTTAAAAAATACTTTGAGGTGATTGTTCGAACCCTGTATTATTGGTCTCTCAGGGATCCTCGTGGCTTCACGTGGGAACCGACCAGCCTTTCAAGTCCATCTCCATCGGAGCTGCCAGCCAGGTTTGGGCCATCGCCCGGGATGGTTCTGCCTTTTACAGGGGATCTGTCTCTCCACAGAGCCCAGCAGGTCAGTGGGAGAAACTGAGTCCTTCAGTTTGATCATCATTCAGGCCACTGACAAATTTGAATCAAAAACTTTAAATTGTACTTGAAATTAGCAGAGATGGGGATGACCCTGATAAAGGCCACACACCATACACTTCATTCTAATAGTACATCTGTTTTTTATACTACAAGAGTAGCTGGAGCTTTTGACCTCTTCAGACTTTCTCCCTTCTGCATGCATCTTGGCAGTAGGGCGAGTTGTGCCAGAAACCCCTACTCTACTCCCACAGAGTTAAAGAAACTAAAGCTGCCAATACGTATCCTGTGTTGTCTCCCTCTGCAGGAGACTGTTGGTACCACATCCCCTCTCCATCCAAACAGAAGCTGAGGCAGGTGTCTGTTGGGAGGACATCAGTCCTCACAGTAGATGAAAATGGTAAAGTGTTAATTACCTGATATACCAGCTTCTTGGTGGACTTATTTTGATCAAGATTCTAATGATACTATTTCCTGCTCAGGTAACCTGTGGTACCGGCAGGGTGTGACCCCCAGCTACCCTCAGGGCTCCTCCTGGGAACACATTTCTAATAATGTACGCAAGGTCTCCGTAGGGCCTTTGGACCAGGTCAGTACAAGGAAATCAGTACTGCAATATGGAACTTTTTGATTTTTAGCCATCTTGTGTTATTGTATACATTAAAGTAAGTGAAAGCCATCTCTCTCTCTGCAGCTTTGATATTTTTTTTGTTTTAGTCATCTCGACTGACTTGTTAAAGCATTTGAACCTTTTTTACATCATTTCTGGTTATTGATATTCAGAATTGACATGAATTGATCTATTTTTGTGATTTGGAGCTTCTGTCAAAGTAAGATAATGTGCAGCTTTAATGAATAATTCAGAACATATAGAAATACAATACAACTTATGAACAATCATTGTATGTTGTTTGGTTGATGATATCTGTTGTTGTGTTGTTGTGGTGTAGGTGTGGATCATAGCGGACAAGGTGCAGGGCAGCCACAGTCTGAGCTGTGGAACAGTGTGTCATCGACTCGGAGTTCAACCTGTGGAGCCTAAGGGGATTTTATGGGACTACGGCATTGGGGTAAGACACCAAAGAAACTAATCTGTACGACAGTGTTGTTAAGGTGTCTGCAAAAACATCTTGGATTAAGATTTAATTGGAACAGTGGATTATGTTGCAGGAAGCTTTTCAGTCATTTTTGTCCTTAAAGCCAGACAGTGAATAATTTAATCTCATACCTATCAATCATCCAGATTTTCCCATGGGGGTCTCAAGGTTGAAAACTATAGTTGACTTGCCTGATTTCTCCCTTCCTCCCTCTTCCTTTCTTTTAGGGTGGCTGGGACCACATCACAGTGAGAGGAAACTCCATGGAGCCACCTCGTGTCCGTCTTCCCTCTTTAACAGATGCGTCCGCCCCGGCCCCCCGGAGCCCCATCCCATTCAGGAACATGGAGGTCAACAGCAGTGCTGGGGACAGTTAGAAACACACATCGGTGCTTACATACAGTACACGGACGTCCAATGTTTCCTTTGTCGTAAACTAAGTAGTTAATTCAGCTCCAAAGTCAATTCAAAGATGAAGTTGAGACTTTCTGACAGTCTGAGCTGAATCTGTCTCCTCCCTGAAGACAATATTCAGTCTTCTGTTCTAATGTTCATTTAATGAGCTTTCATCTCCTCTGTACTGGCATGTCTCTTTAATTAGTTTGCTTTTTTTTTGTTTGTGGTCACTAACACTGAACTTGATGGTCTTACTGCATTTTTTTTTTTTATTCATTCATCAGAATGTGATGTTTCTGTCGGATTCTGTGTATTGATTTTCATATGTACTGTGAAGATAGAAGGGAGGGTTTTTAAAATATATTTTATGTTTATTTTTAAGAAGGGAAAAATGTGAGTACAACTGCTTCGCTGCTAAAATGTCAACTCCTGGGCTAGTATTGTGAACGTAATTTTAAAATTATGTCACGTCTTAGAACACATGTTCCAAAAAAGTACAGCCTGATTACTCTGGAAACCAGAAGCAAGATTGATAAGTGTATAGAGACAATGTTTTAAAGGTGCAATGTGTAAGAATTTGCCACCTGTTGAATTCATACTCAAACCAATAGGAGGCAGCACATCACCATCGTAACCACTTGGAGCTTGGGGACTAGGGTTAACATGCTAACTCCAGTAAATATCTCTGCAAAAGAAAATATATAAACTTCATAATGTCCAAACTGTTATTTTTCCAATTTTGTTGATCATTTTTTTAACCAAAATACTCACATATTGCACCTTTAATCCAGGTTTAGATGGCCCCTTCTATTGTCTGATGCTGCTGTAAAACTTCAACCACAGACCTCAGAAAAACATGGATGTTGCATCTGTTTGTCTCTAATTATGTAGGTTTCTGATGCGACTTAATGACTTCCTCATGTTTAGAGCCAGAAATTACATTTTTAAATTTAGATTCATGTGTTGAATCCTGTATGAAGCTGAGCTCCGATGGGTGAGAAGCAGCCTGAGTGTGAAGCACTCAAAAACAACCTTTCAAGTCTGTTTTAATTATACAACTCTGAACAACTGCTGAACATCTCGTGAAAAGCAAATATTGAATTTTTGGTCCCTTAGGGAACTTGTGAAATCGATGGCTAAACCTTCCTTTTTGGAGCCATCGTTTGTAGCAGCTGCAAAAAAACATGCACTGGCTTTATTCACCTGTGGTTTTTATAAAAGTCTCATGTTTTTATTTTTCTTTAAAAGTGGTTTGGTTTATTATGTCATCATCTTGAAGTATGTGCAATGGTTAGCAATGTAAATAAGAGAAAAGTGGAGTCCTTGTAAAAGTCTTGTGGTTGAAGTGCTACAACTGAACCTTCCTCTTTCTCAGGAGAATGTTTGCATTTGTGCGCCGCCTGCTTCTTTGACTGATGTTAGAGTGACTGAGCAGGTAAAAAAAAAACAACTATATTTTTGTTATAAATCTACAAGATATTAGTATTATACAGTAAGTAAAGTGGTGATATATTACGGTGGAGATGTGTTTGTATATTTGACAGAGAACAATGAATTCAAAAGTCTGTTTTTCATTGAGACATACTCATAAACCGCACACTGATGTCACGCCATGTCATAATGTGTCTAAATATGAGAGATCTGTGTGTGCTATCTGTGAATAACTAACACCATACTGCATAACACATCAGTGCAGTTCACATTGTGGAGTACATTTTTTCAAGTGTTGTGCATGGTCAAAATAACAGTCCTTGTCAATAAATAAACGTGTTTATTGATAATAACCCCTCAAATAGCGTCCCTTCTCTTCCTCCTCCTAACTACAACATTCTGCCTTGAGAAACAAAAAGTCAAACAACACACACTTAAATCATCATCTGGGCCTTCAAGCTACACAGACAGAAGACAGGTCCATTGTGTTCTCATCTGAGCAAACACATTTTATACCTTCATAATTTCAATATTTAAACCCGCTGCTTGCCTTTCTTTTTTCTTCAAGGATGTGACAGTTACGGCTAGAGGCTACGTCGAGCAGGTTTCTCAACAGACAAGAAAAACACAAGATCGCAAGATAACACGAGAGAGGATGAAGAAGTTCCTGCTCGGGCAAATTGAGGCCATTGAGGACAAAAAAAAAAAAGACAGAATTGCGCAAGATTAGCCCTTCCTTTCTGAGCACAAGAACAAACTTCACTCTTCATTCAACACATCTGGTTTTCAGTCTGCAGTCTTTGTGTCTGCTTTTTTCCTCAAATGCCACATTTGGATGAAGTTCTCTTGCTACGGTGCTGTGGGTTTATTGTCAGAGGTCTATGATCTGGAACAAGCACCCAGAGTTCCAGTTGAGATCTGGCCCTCAATGTCTACCCACGCCTCAGGGACAGCTTCCTGGTGGCTCTCCTGGTCTCCAAGCCACCTTGCAGCCACTGTTAGCTGCGCTGGCTCAAGCTATGCACATGGGTGAGGTACTGGGTGAGATCGTCCTCCCCGTCCTCCTCCAGGGTCTGTTGGTAGCACTGGAAAAGCTTGGCGGCGCTGGCCTCCGACGCGGCCCCGCCAGCAGGTTGGCAGGCCCCTGACAGGTCCAGGATGATGGTGGTTAAGGACTTGATGTAATTCTTTGCCAGGGTCAGAGTCTCGATCTTGGACAGCTTCTTGTCCATCTTGACGTGGGGGATGGACTCGCGCAGAGCTTGGAAGGCGTTGTTGAGCTTGTGCATGCGCTGGCGCTCTCGCTCGTTGCTCTCCAGCCGCCGGACACTGCGTTCCTTGTTGCTGGAGCCGTGTGTCCTGCGTCGCCTGCCTCCGCCTGCTTTGCGGTTGCCATCCCCACCCCTGAGTGAACCCCTCCAGGAGCCACCGATCCGGACCGAGGCCTCTGAGCCCTCCTGCTCACTGGAGCCTGGCTCTGTGTCTGGTTCAAGTTCTGGCTCGGGGTCAGACCAGGTCCTCCTGGATGCTTTCACAGCCTTCCCTTTGGACTTCATCCTGCTTCCTTCTTCACCTCTAACAGTGGAGATCTTAGCGTTTCAAAAGGCCTGGAGGACAAGATGGGAATGTGAGATAGAGAAAGAAAAATTAGACCTTTTTTTTTAACATGTACTTTTTTTTACAAGTGGTCTCCCGGGGAGCCTGTTATCCCCGTTTACTGGATAAACCTCTCTCCAATTCAAACAGCTTCGCATCCTGTTGTATCTAATCAGCCTGTTGCAGTGTGAAAACTCCATGATGCTGGTGTGTTAATCTACGCCTCTCTTATCCCCACAGTCCTGCGATAATGCTCATTTCAAGGTTACACTCACAAAAACACGGAGAGCGGCCAAGCAGCACTCAGATAACTCACCCCCATGGCTCGTTGGAGTGCATTTAAAGGTGTACAGTGTAGCTTTTGGAGAAGAATCCTAATATTTACAACATTAACATGGCATTGAAACAAACTCATATAGATTTATTTCTTTCCATGGGTGAATAAACAAGCTGTTCTCAGAGGAAAATAACCTAGAAAGGTGGCAGGGTCCGCCACATACAAGCAAAGTAAAACAGTACGAAGTTGTCCTTTAAGGACAGTTTGTTTATTCAGTTTATTCAGTCATGGCAGCAAGGAGAGCTTGTTTATTTCGTTTGCTTTGTCACTGAAGACCTTTCTCTTGTGATTAAGATGTTCATCTTAAAATAATGCATGTCTGAAAGTCAGTGTGTCAAAACACACTGTAGCTGTACATGTTGATTCACACACTTTACTTTACTTTCAACCAAATGATCAAATATGCTAATGTGCCACAACTGCTGCAACGTTTAAGATAGAGCTGTTTTACATAGATTAGTGCACACAGTGAGAAGGGGAAAAAAACGGTAGTGCAGTGACTTATACACACACAGCCACCACGAGCGTGAATGAAACTGGGGGATATGATGTAAAAGAGCCTTACCTTGGAAGTTGAGCTAACTTTCCTCCTCCTCGGTGTTTTCACAGAGAGGTCGTCATCACGCAGCCGCTCCTTCACAGCACCATCATGTCGAGTAAAAGAGCAGACAGCAGCAGCAAGAGGCAGCGGCGTCACATACACACCCGTGCAGATAACTGTCACATGTGGGCTACCTGTAGCTGACAGATGTACACGTTGCGCTGCTCAGCCAATCACAGAGCGCGAACCCTCCCTCCGGCTCCGCGGGCTGCCCAGATGTCCCAACCAGGCTGCTGTGATGTCACAACACTACAACCACTGTATGATGTAGACCTAATGATCACTGCACAGTCCCCATCGGGTTTAAGCAAAAATGGGTTGATCAAATATATTTGTATATATATATATATATATATATATATATATATATATATATATATATATATATATATATATATTTTTTATTTTTATTTTTTTTTCTTTCTTCGACCCTGTTACTTGATAAACTTGATAAAAGTAGACATTCTACATTATAAAAAGCTCAGTTGCTAGTAAAAGTCCTGCATTTAAAATTTAGCTTTGAAGTACAACGCTATCAGCAATATAGCATTGGCTACACAAAATATGACAAGTTACAGTGCTCATGCACAATGGCTGTGTTCTGTCATTATCAGATCCATCAATGCGTAAAGCAGTACTTTAACGCTGAAGCGGGTCCACTGATGTTAGCTGCTTTAGGCTTTAGGACGTTGGGTTGCTAAAGGTCGCATTATGTAAGAATTTGAGTTATAAGAAAGTTGAATTAAAAAAAAAAGGAGCACACTCAGCATCAGTTAGCGGTTACTCTAATGACATGATGCCCCCTTACTTGTTTTGAGTATGAATCTGGCCAATTCTTACGTACTGCGCCTTTAACATGTAACGACGCATCATAATTTAGAAACCGATCACATGTTTTGTGTGAAAATTGAGAGGACCCAGATTAAATGCAGTGATGTCAGAAAAAAGGATTGTAAGTATAAACTTTACATGAGTGGATGTACTAGCAGTACTTAAGAATACAAAAATGTAGCTGTAGTAGAAACATCATCATATAAGCACCATGGTGTTAGATCATATTGTTAAAGTCTCCACTGAAAGACATTACAATAAAGATAAGTTTATGTGATTTGCCCATTTTCAAAAGAAAATGTAGGATGCTAAAAACATTTACCAAGTTTTTAAGGGAAATCTTTATGATCTTTGTCTTGTTTGATGTCCCAGTGGATGGTTAACTGGTATCAGCCCGTATTGTGAAAAAAAAATGTCCTCTACCAAATGAAATTTCAAATGTTGTTAATATTTGGTCATTTGTTGCCTACTTTAATTAATTTTACCTCTATACTAGTAGTCTACCACAATATAGTGAAAGAGAGCATGTTTACTTAACTATACTATACTACTATGTACTATACTATTTTATTCTTTCAGTGTTCCTCACTAAACCTTTCCATCAGTTTGAAGCAGCAGAGGCGAGCTGACGTTTTGGGCCTCTAAGTAAAAGCCAGTTTGTTTTGGTCCCTCATTCACTCCTTTAACTCCAAGCAGTTAACATAATTTCCATTGTGGCTTATCACCTTCCACTGCTTCATTTGAATACAGCCCTCCAGGCGACACCTGAACATACAGAAGCAGGGCCATGTCTCATTTAAACTCTGTCCCATTATTTACTTTTTACCAGACTTTTAAAGTTTTGCACTGTACTGCTGTAACATAAACCACTGGATGCTCTCAGACTGTAAAGTGAACAAACAAACAAGGGCTTAGACAACAGTAACAAAATTTGGCATTTTTGAATATTCATGACACACACCTTTGACACTTATTTGTGCGATCTGCAGTATTTGACCTCGTCTGTTTGACCTGAGGGCCCAAAACATTGTTGGCAGTTGGGATTATTGCCCTCTCCTGCCGTGACAGACAGTGAAATAGAGAGAGGGTGGTGTCGCTGTGTTTGCAGTGAGATATACTGAATGACCATTGAGACAGATAAATCATGTTTCACAGGATGTTTTATATAGAGGCATGCCCACACCGTCTTAAACAATCAAAACCCCAAATTTATAAATGTTGTCTATTAACAGTAGATCAAGTGCAATTCTTGAAAGTAAAATTCTCTGAACTCCTACACTGCTGGAAAAACCAGCATAGACCAGCACCAAGACCAGCACCAAAACACAACATGCTGGTCTTGCTAGTGACTGGTCACTTAAAAAGTTAAAATAAAAATAAAAAACAAATAGAAAATGTGTTTCTGCATCTGTCATTCTGATTTTCATTAGTTGTCAATCTGAATGTATATTTTCCTCTTAAATGTTTCAGAAATGTATATAAATATTCTAAAAAACAAAGGTTTTTATGCAATGGCGGGAGCTAGATAGCGCTAATCTTCTTCCTATGCGTTTTTATCACTTTTACAATAATTTCTAAATACGAAGTACATAACTAAATCAAAACACATTGTCAAAATGTCCTCTTTAACACATTTAAAAACCTATCTCTATCCAAAATCAGAAAGTTAAGGGGCCACAATGACATACTGAGGAAAAGCCACAGGTAAGCTAGCAGCTACCACCTAGCATGCTCAGCTTAGCGAGAAAATGTAACAACAGTGAGTAAAACATTCAATGTAATAATGAGGCGAAAATGTGAGTAACCTTTTTGTGTGTTCGGTTCTGCCAAAATAGAGTACTGATAAATAATTTCATGCTTTTGTTTTTAATGCAACAATTTTAAGGCTAAGTGAGATGTTAGCTTAGGAATGAAAAGGAAAATGTTGCCTAGTAGTAACATCAGCGTCATTGGAACTCAAAGACACTTCATAAGAAAAAAAATTGAAGTAGGCTTAATTCTAAAATCAGACATGACCCAGATGATGTCAAGAACACACGCAAAATTTGGCTATTTACAACATTAGCACAGAATAGGCTAACATGAACGTATAACAACAACAACAACAGTGTGCAGATGTGAAGTTCCCAGCTCCCAGAAGCAATAATTTTAGCTTTAGGTGTCCTTGAACAGCACGTGTGTGTGCGTATGTGTGTGTCTGTGTGTGTGTGTGCGTCTGTGTGTGTGTGTGTGTGTGTGTGTGTCTGTGTGAGTGTGTGTCTGTGTGAGTGTGCATGCGTGCGTGTGTGTGTGTGCTCGTGAACAGGTCCTGCCAGGTTTCCTTTCCTCCTGCAGGTACACTGTATCTAATCAACCAAACCTCGCTGATGCTGGCTCTGTGGAAACATTATCTATTACTTTTAGTTTGTTCAGTTTCTGCCTCCATTGGCCGTAAGGCTTACATTGTTTATTTAGTCACAGCCGCTGATAAATTCTGAGCTGAATACACTCCAGTAATGAGCCAAGCAAACAGGGCCTCCACAAGCACGCTCTGTTTGAGCAAAACAAACTGTATAAACAACATTGTATTTAAGATTAACCTGGAATTTGCTCACCACAACAATTTCAAAGATGAAACAGGATTTCAGACACACTCGACAATTTATTAAAATCGTGTAATTTGATAACATTTCTGTTTCCATTTCACAGCTCGG
This sequence comes from Sparus aurata, assembly GCF_900880675.1. Lineage (NCBI taxonomy): Eukaryota > Metazoa > Chordata > Actinopteri > Spariformes > Sparidae > Sparus > Sparus aurata. Next base: position 10,825,555 of record NC_044206.1, read on the forward strand.
ATCCAAGGTCTCAACCTGGCAGCTTCCAAAGAGCTTTGCAGCTGGAAAGGTACCAGCGGTGTTATGCAACTGGCTGTTTTCTCACATCATAGCCAGTGATCGTGTCATACCAACAACTGTGAAGGCTGAATGCACCGTCGCACAGCCCTGCGTGGCTGTGATGTCATGAGCAACAGGTGCTTTGAATCCATCTGGAGCAGAGAGAGGGAAAAAAATCCATTAAAATCCCTGACTCATCATAAAAGAGGAGGGAGGTGGGGAGATGAGTTCGAGGTGAAGAGGATGAGATCTGGGCGATTACTCAGTTTTTCCATTAGGTCAAGGCTGGCTGTCTGATAGAAAAACAAGTGTGGATGACACATTAGGCCACGTTGGCGGCAGGATGGCCTTTGGCTGAAGGTAGGCGATGTGATAGAAAGTCTGCCGTCCGCCGTGTCATAAAAATCAGCACCTACAACTCAATATGTTTGTGTCTTTTTCTCACAGCTCGAGATCTGACTCGCTGACATGAGTGAGAAACAGGCAGGTTTGGGACAGAAAGCGACGCCTGGACAGAGCAGAGCAGCTCCGTGTTGGGAGGGAGAGGGTGTAGTGCTGAGGTACAGAGTGTTTGATACACTGAAAATGGCAGCTCTTCTCCAAAGCTGAGAAGTCGTCTTCCCACTCCAAGCCTGCAGGCAAAACCAAGCAAACACACAGTTAGTGTGATAACGAAGTGTCAACAGCCTGCAGCATCTGGATTCAGCAAGACTCACAAACACAGTTTGCTCCACCTGTGTCCCACCCTGATCTTGTTACATTGTTAGAGAGCTTCAGTCTGAAGTAGTTAGTGAAATGATCAAATAACTTTTCCATATTGTAGGCCAAATCTTAGTGTCGACATATTATCTCATTCATCAATAAACGTTACATTATTCTTTTTGTACTTCCACTGTGAAAGGCGTACAGCAGGAGTACCTTTATTTCCAGCAATATTGCCAAGTATTTTACCAATGACTAATCCCTCCAGACAATTTGGTTCAACATCCTGTTTCAGCCAGAATTTCATTCTAATATTGTCTGTAAATGCTAATTTACTATGAAATATAGGCATAAACTGAAACTAATGGCATTTCCAAAGTTTTTCTGGTGGTGTTCTTTGTAAAATGGCACTTCATAAGGACTTCAGTAAAAGTCGCAATACCACACTTTAAGATTACCCCATTACAAGTTACATTTCTGCATTGAAAATGATACTTACAATGATAACAAGGATTGTAAATGTCTCAGATAAAGCATAAAATTGGATATCACTGAGTACAAGACTCATGCACTGATCCACTATACATAATTTCCAATGTATCCAATATAGCTCCTTAAAAGAGTTTTCACTGCTTTACTGTAGTAGTCAAGGAACTTGTGTAACTTCAGGCACATGTCAGCCAACTTACATTTGTCTTTTGCATATCCACTGGATGAAGGGGAAAACTGCCAGATCCAAAGTGCCATACAAATCTACATTAAAATAGCTTCACCTGGCTAAATAACAATAACGCTCTCTTGTGTTCTCTTCTACATTTCAGTTAAATATATCTGACATGGCACAAAATGGCAATTTCTACAAAATGTCGCTTTATGTAGTTCACAGGGTACATCGTGCAAAATCACGAGAGAGGTCATGTAACATAGTACCACTGTCCTCTAATGTGACGTCTGGCAGGTTGCAGGAATGGCTGCTTGGCGGAGGTGTGCAGGGCCCAGAGTGCAGCTCCACTGTGGGACTCTCCTAAGAACAGTAACAGTGGATAGTGAGTGGAAATTAAAACGGGAAAACTAAGAAACAAAGCACAAAACCTACCTTGCCACAGTTAAACAGCCAACAGGAGAGCAGTACCTGATCAAACAGGTAGACCTTGACGTCATCGTCAAACGACACGCTCTTCCTCCTTTTTACTGCCTCGTCTCCCTCGGACAAACCTCCTGGAGCAGCGTAGAGTTGACAGGACTTCAGAAGACTCTTCAGCTTGCACGTGTTGAAATCGTCTTTGCTAACCAGTTCATGTTGGATCCCCTCAGAGTTGTTGTTGTTGCTGTCTGGCGCATTGGACCAGTGAGACAGGTTATCGGTGACTTGCCGATCAGCATCCGCTATAGTCGTCCAGCAATCCTCAGTGGGGAGAATGTCACTAAAAAGTCGTTGCGGTATGTCCTCATCACAGAAAATGATCAACCTGTTATGTTGATTCTCGGTCACAGCGTCCTGCTGGGTCACGATGTTCAAATCCTTTTTGAGGAAACTGAACATGTCCTGCATATTTAAAATAAGTCTGGTCCATGGGGCCTCCTTTGTGCACTCCGAGACAGAACAAGAGGAAGGAGTGAGCGTTGGATGATGCGTGGGCTCCTCGAGGAGACGACGCTGTCGAGGGGGGAAGGAGAGGTACGGCAGCCGCGTTACCGAGCTTGATGTGCGGTCACGGCTCCTCCATAACTGGGGGATTCCTCTTCCTCTTTGATCGAGGACGCAGAAGCAGGTGATCGGCTGCAGCTCCTCTTCCGCCTGGATCATCTGACCTGAGGATATCAACACCTGGAGCTCGTCATCCCTGTGTGAATGACCCACACAGACTGAGAGCTTTACAAACAATATATTAAACTCAAATGGCAACCTGCAACCATGACAGTGTTCACAGGAACATGATTAGAGAAAATGATTACACATGTGCAGCTCATTTTGGCTTCACTGAGTTCTGTAGGGGAATTTAGAAACACAAGTGTCTCTCATATAGGCCTTTGCTGCTAAATTAGACGTCTTTTTTTTCTGGAAAAAGCTCTCAGACTCCGCAGTACACGACCTGCTCAGCACCGAGCAGTACACAGCTGGTGAACATGAGCAAAGCATTTAGCAGGTAAAAAGTTAAAGATATTTGCCTCAGTTGTTGGTAGAGACCAAAAACAGAGCTAAAAGAGAGTGAATATTGGACAGTTGAATGGTAATGATGCTCGCGCTTGTTGGAGCATCATACCGGTAAACAGTATTTCTTATTATGACACTGAGGTGTTTAATGTTTAGGCATTATGTATAATGTCGTAAACACAGTCGTGTGGGGATGGCTGGGTGGAGCAAGGGGGACAGAGCCGCTGCATGTGCTCAGCTAGCTCTTGAGAAAGGAGGAATAAACTTCCGAAGTCACATCAGATTCTGCTCTGATCGGGAGCCTGTTACCACGTTTACCTTCTGGGTTTAAAACGCAAATAAACACAAAGGATCTGGAGGTCAAAATCACTTTGGTGGCAGCTATCACCATCAGACAGCCACCGTTGCTGCCAAAAACCTATGAGTCAAACCTGATGTGAGTAAGGCGCAAATGTTCATGGACAAGGTTACATTTTAGTTTCCTTCCTCGCGCTTTCCCAGAAGTTATAGCGTCAGGCTACCAAAAGAAAGGCGCAGTTTCTTTTTTTAGCAACTTGTGGATTTTTCTGGGTTTGAAAACTGCTGGAAATATTTGGGATAATGTATGTAGACGACTGAGTTTTGTGACATGAGTTCTGCAACTAGTGTGAAGTTTGGGCACTTTAACGTAAGATGATACGCCTTGTTTAAAGATAATCTCCATTTCAGTGTCTGCATCGTCTTCTTTTTTTTAATCCACTGGCTATTTTAGGAGTTGCAGAGTGCAGCTTGCCCTTCAGTGTTCACAACAGGATGTACTAAAACTGATTGGTCAGCCTTTGTCCAGTGGATGAAACGGCGCACACACAAGCGCACGCGTGCACACAAACACATACATTATCTGGCCACTCACTCCTGGGCCTGAATAAATATCGGGGCCCATCCAGCCGCGGAGACAAAGACGCAATAGGAAACTTTCACCGCTCTGCAGTAGCCAGGCAACCGATGGATGAGTGACTCAGGAAAGGAAGAGAGGAGCTGACTCACAGCAGCTGTGACGTAAAGGATGTGAAAGGACACACACACACACACACACACACACACGCCACAGTATGGTCTCTCACACACACAAAAACACACACATGCATTCAGGAGGCCGTGAAGGGTCTAATCCGCCCTGTTTCAGGTAAATTAACACGTCATTGTGTAACAGGTGCAGGGGCTCAGGGAAAAGGCGGATTATAATAACTTTTACAAACAGCCGCCACACAGACGGAGACACCAATCACAGAGACAACAAAAACAAATAATACCTTTTCTTGACTTCTTTGTCATTGCATCTCCTTTTAGACAGCCAATTTAAACCATCCAATGAAATCACCAGTCTGGCCCCATCCCTGAAGTACTTAAACTCTGTAAAAGATAAAGAGAGGAAGGAAGCACGGTGAGAAGCTGATACGCATTGCCTCAAAAATGTTGCTGCATCACGATGCTGCAAAATGTGTTGCAACGAGCTTAATCTCTGAGCCTCCAGCATGCATGACACCGGCATATTTCTCTTCCTACCTTGCATCGCGCGAGCCCCGCTCTTTCCCCCGGCTTTTGCCGCAACCACAGAAAGCTCATGGAGGGCACCAAAGGAGACGAGCCAAACATATGGGACAGAGAGAGGAGATAGAGAGATGCATAGAAAAAGAGAGGGGAGGTGCGGATGGAGGGGGATCAGGCGGGATAGAGAGGGAATGAACGAGGGGGGGGGGGTGAAATAAGGGAAGTATATCAGAGGAGGTAAGGGGGGGATGAAAGAAGAGTGAAGCAAGGTGATGAAGAGGATGAGATGAGAAAGGATGCGAGGACAGTGGAAGGACAAAGAGCTCATATATACAGTGGTCTCCCCGGAGGCTGCCGGCCTCTCTGCAGCAGCAGAGTGCAGGATGGGGATCGATAAGTTATCTGGTCTAATGCAACACAGCCGCCTGAATGATTTACAGCAGAGTGGATGTCTCAGTGACTGTACCTCATCTTAATAATTTGCCCATAATTACATTACTGAAATTGCCAGCTGTTCCGGGTTTGTAAACACACAATGAAGTAAGGGATTTATCTGGTTTTAAAAATAAACAATGAAAAACAATTATTTACATGCTCGAAGTGGCTGCTAACATTTTGAGCTTCGCAGCTACAGACTGGTCCTGATGTCTTTTCAAATTCTGAATCTCAGGGCTTCTGAAGACTTGGATTACTTCAGCTGAGCTGTGCAGGCTTTTATTCACGTTTTAAAACAAGTCCCCATCTGCTTCAATTGTTTAGGAGACTGCCGTGACACCGTTTTGCTGTGAAGCTCCAGAAATGTTTTGTGGACTACGAAACTTCACATGACTTTTCTCTGCCACGGGGGTGAAAATACGATGCCAGGTCTTGTGTCTGCATTGTTAATTTCAGAGCCACGTCCCACTTAAGTTATTACGTGCAAATCCAGCTCGACATTGTCTGTTTCCACCACACAAATGATGTTTAATATGGAGATCTGTGGTTCCCAAAGTACAACTCAGGGTCCGTCAAGAGTCCTTCAGGGCTGTTGCCTTGGGTTTTTTAAGTTACATGAAAAATTTTATTAATTCTTCCTAAAAGTAGGAACTACATTTGTGTGTTACACTACATAGCTCTCTCCCCTCATTGTACCCCACCTTTGATATGATGACTCGGTTTGAGTGCAGTCTAAATAGGGGCCACAGTCTTATCTGATTGTAATGCATCATTTTGGTCACTAAATTAAGATGTGAAATTGATCATTTTGCATCATTTTGCAACTTTTTAAAGATTTTCCATGAGCAATTTTGCACTTTTGAATCTGTGATATTTCATCCCTGTCTGATTTTGTTCAGTTAACATTAGCGCCCTCTAGAGGATTAAAGCAGAACAGCAGGCAGCTTTAGCCAGCGCTGTGGCAGGAGCGAGAACTGCAGCAGAGCTCTTAGCTTTTTCCCAGGGTGACCAAAAAGGCAAGGAGATTTTATACATTTGGCTTAAAGATATACATTCACAATAAGTAGAATGTAATGATATAATTAATTTGATTTAACTAAATATTAGGCCTGCAGTTTAGACGTTTAACTACTTTCTTTGGAGCCACTGATGCAGCTATTAGCCCACAGTCTTTACCTCTTACACTTACTGATGCTGTATCAATAATGTTATACACACTGAACACTATTACTACTGCTACTGTACATACTGTACACTATTGTCTATAAGTATCTTCCAAGGCACATTTATCAGGACGTTTCGGCTGCTTAAGTCGTCCCCCTGGCAACAAAATCACTGATGCTGGAGTTCAGCTTTACACACCCAGACAGCATCAGGATGTTGTTCCCAGGAGGCAACAGTGTCACCATTCAGTCCACCTCTGCTTCCCAAAAGAGGGGAAATCAGAGAGAAAAAGGGCAGAGAAGGGGAAAAAAGGGACATAGAGATGGACAGATGGTGTTTCCATTCAGAATAATGAAGGCGATTGCATTTCTGTTCTTCTCCTCCTTTAGCTTTTTTTTGCTCTCTGCACCCAAGGATCCATATCAAATCCATATCAGGTCAGCCAAGGTTCCCTGACTGCTCACTGTACAGTGTTTCAGTATAGTCAACTCTTTTTTCACTGGACTTAGCAGGACACTGAGGATGTGATATAGTCGCTGAGCAGAAACCTGTCTCACCGGCACAAAATGTGAGCTTGTTCCGGTCCGCTCCACTTTCTATTTTCACATCGGAGCTATGATTGATGCCTGCTGCCTTATAATACGATATCGCGACAACTTCTGCGTCCATATGTCAGATTAAAGAGGGATGCATCTTTGGTTTCAGGCCTCCTGCCTGACGCCGAGGAAGCCCTCGTAGTCGTATTTTATGACCTGCTGTAGTTTATTTAAGAGGATAAAACACTGATATGAATACATATCATTTCTCGACTGCTGTGAGACGTGCCGAGAGCCATCAACAGGTGAACGAAAAAAAAGAATGTGTTTGTTGTGCTAGGGGGGGTGAGAACAAGCCTAAGCACTGAGGCGACACTTGGGCTTGAATACTTTTAATGAACTGCCGCCCTCCCGTTGTGTTTTACTGCCCCGATTGAGTTGTAACGTGCACAGCGCATGCCAAAAAGAACTGTAGAACTATCCTTTTACACTGCAGGCGCAGAATCATCATATCCAGACGGTGACTGACACCAAACAATCTATGAGAGGAGGGTAATTGGAAACCATTGGGCTTATTCTGAGCCCTCGGGATAGACCATGCTCGAGGCCTGCCATAGGAGGAACATATGGAGCAGGTCACTGTCCGACGCCAGTGAAACGGCGCTGCAAAGCTATGTGGGTAATATGGGAGAATGAAACATCCAGTCAGGACGCTGGTGGTGTTGTTTGCAGCCTTTATTTGGACACAGCAGAGTCCCACGGCTGCAGAGGAGAGGGGCTGAGGGCGGGAGGGGGGGGGGGCTGAAATGTGACACTAAAATAACGACATACAGAGTGGTAAATATGTCACAGTCGTGTACATGTTTGTTGAAGGGGTTTGGTTTCGACAGCAATAAAACGTAAAGCAAGCCGTGGACCTCTCCTGCAGCCAGGGTGCAGCTCTGCATCCGCTCGTGAACTGAGCGACTAATTTGTTGCAGATCAGCGCCGGCCTTTTGCCACGCAGCGGTGAGCCGCGCCACAAGCTGCCTTTGTAGGGAGAAAAGACTTTTCTCATAGGCGGTAATTACAGAGTCTTAAAGGTTTGCTGACAGAGTGTCTTTAATATGATGACATAAATGTGTAATCCATCTCTGGTCGCTGGCTGAGTATTTATGAGCCTCTGTTGACAGCAGTACACCTGCTCCTCCCCAGTCCAGACCTGGGAACAGTGCCCGCCTAAACTAGCACCACCACTGCCAAAAGCACTGCCATATTGGGAAAAGTGTGTGTGTGTGTGTGTGTGTGTGTGTGTGTGTGTGTGTGTGTGTGTGTGTGTGTGTGTGTGTGTGTGTGAGCTTGTGTTTGTATAAAAAGGTGTAGAGGGACAAAGACGTGAGGTGAGAGCTGAGTGAGAGTCCATCTTTCCCTGTTTCCCGGTGCTATGGGTACATGGATTACGTTGAGTAATTAATTCCTCCATAAATCGACATATAGAATCGATTTCATGATGGAGTGAAAAATAAACGCGTTGTTTTCTCAAGGTGCGTCTGACCTGGTCGAACCGGACTGGTTGAAAGACTCAAATGTGAGTGTTTTGGGTAAAAAACACACTGACCAGAAGTTCTGCTGGTGCATTTGCTAAAAAAGAGAAAACAACGGTTGCACATTTACATTTTCAAGTTGTGTGCAACAAAACAAGAAAACCCAAAGATTTTCAGAGGGGAGTGTTGCTGCACCTAAATACTGATCGATTTACGGGACACATTTTGCATTCCTTGCGTAGTTTGCATGTCCAGATTCGGACAAATAAAGACCAGAAAAGCTAAATGAATCCACCAAACATGACAACTGTGGCTGACTACTACCACTGGACGGCAGTAGAGTGTAGAGGTGACCGTCAGTCGGGGGGAGCAATGTGGTTGAGGATTTCACACATGAGCCCACAAGCTGTGAACCTTGTTAGGGACTGCAGTGGTGGCGATGAACAGAGTCCTTTCATCCAAAAAAAACATTTCCTTCCTACTTTGCATTTTCTTCTGTCGTTTCCCGGGCACACATGCACCAGCTGTGAGCAAGCAGCAAGGAGCAGAGAAACAAAAACAGCTATGACCATTGAAGTATCATATCAGTCTGGTGCTAAAACCCGTGGTGAAAGGCCTGCGCCTGTCCGTCACTTTATGTGGGCCCATTTCATTTTCTGCACTTGTGCCATTTAAAAGGGTTGAGCAATGGCTGCACCTGTGTACGTATGTAAACACTTTTTCCCCATCCTGTCGTTTCGTCAAACCACAGCTGAGAGAGCAGCTTATCGGGGCGAAATGATATTTCAGCAAGAATGTGAATTTCACACAGTTGTCACGCACACATGTACACACACACACACACACACACACATACACACACACACACAAAAGTGGGGAGGAATTTAACTAGAAGATGGTGGGAAACGTGTTGAAAGGCGAGGCCGTGACCTGTGCGAAGACACTCGGGCAGCTGAGACAGCTGTGGGACTCCTCAGCAGGGTTTAAAGTGTTTATGGAGGAGCCGAGTTCAAGCTCTCGTTGACAGAGCTCTTATTTACTCACACACACACACACCCACACACACACACACATAACCCTGATCAGATAAGCGCAGATCTGTTTCAACGGCTAATCTTAAATATGATGAGGTTCACAGGGGCCCGTGGAATATACATAAATATCTTTATTTGGGAATCAGGCGCTGCCCGGGGGTATATCACACTACTTCACACTATAGGAAGAGGAAACAGGATACTGGCTTGCATGTCAGACTCCCACTTTGATATGGAGACTTGTTTTGGCTCAATCACTGTCAAATGGACGCTGTGACAAGGAGAACAGGCTGTGGGAGAGAATGTGTTTCAGGAAAGTTCAGAGCTTTTACTGCTTGTCCTGTACATCCATCCACATATATAAATCCAAACCAAGCCCCTCTCCCTGACACCACTATGTGTGACACCTTACTCTTCTCAGAGACGCCTGAGGGAGTCCCTGATCCCACCCCCCCAAACCCATCCACTCCAGTCTTAGCCCCAAGCACAGATCCTATCACCAGCAGCTTAAGCTGACTGGTATTCATCGGGCCGTGATCCAGTTGCACAGCAGCAACCACATTTAAGTCCAAAATGTAATGAGTCAGGATTGCCGCTTGGTTACGGCCCAAACAGATAAGAAATAGAGCGGCCAGGATTCGGGAGATAGAAATGGCTGCTTCTCTGCGCACTTAATAACAGGCATCCGCCAGGCAAGTCTCCAACATACAAGCACTTCTGCAATTGAGAGGACTTTTTAACTTTAAAAGAAAAGTTTAACCGTTAGGGAATATTTCTTTTAGTAAGGTTATTATTACTGTCTTGTCTCTCCATTAACTGTGAAGCAACTATAAAAAAGCTCAGCATGAACAATAGAAAAAGGGTTCAGACTCATCCTTGGTTGGGACCAGTAACTTCCTGGAGTCTCCCCAGGTTACTCACTGTTTTTGTTTTTTTTAATTTAATAATAAAAGAATATTATATTATCAAACAAATGTGTGTAAATTATAAATGAATGAGCTTTAGAGATATTGGCAGGCAGCTTTATTTTATGTTTTGACAGAACCTGTCTCGCTGATTATTCCTGTTTTCAGTTTTTGTATGTAGCTAAGTTAGCTGTTTGCTGGTTTACATTTCATAGCTAGCACAGACAAGATATTGTTTTTGTAATCTTCTCGCCTCTCTTATGTCCCAGCAAGAAAACAAATGTTAAATTAATAAATTAAATGTCAAATGTTCTCAGATAGCCTATTCTTTGAGGGGTAAATCAAGGACAGCTAACAGTTTAGCATAATCAGTGGAAACAAGGGGAAACAGCTAGTGGAGGGTTTTGAAAGCTACAGGACTGTTTCTTGGTTAAGACCATTGACATTCCTGGAGTCTCCTGAGGTTACCCTTTAGCTTTAAAGTTGTTGGTATATACATAGTTTGTTATGGGTAAGGCCTTCACTTTGGTTATTCTATGGATTAAACATACAAAATACGCAACATGTGTGTAAATTGTACAGCAGCGAGCTTTAGAGATGTTAGCAGGCAGATTTACTGCAATTATGTTTTCCCAGACTGGCTAGCTGTTTAGGCGTTATCTGTTTGCTAGCTTACTTCCTATTCAGGCTACCTAGCAGACAAACGGGAGACTGGTTTTAATTTTCATGTATCTCTCATGTATCTTTTCTTATGAGTGTGTTTCCAAATTCAATTTGTGATAACATGTTGAATTTTTTAATGACATTTTGTTCTCAGTGGAAAAAATAAACATAGCTACCAGTTTGCTCTTTTTGTTCAGGAGGCTAATCAAACTCAGATTGGACTGGACCTCAGCAACACTGAGAATGTGAACACTTTTAAGATCATATCTGAAATTGACATGTACTTGTTTGCTGTGTTGAACTTCTATTAAAATGTTTAATATATTTATTTTCATTTAATTTGTGGGTGATTTTGCCACAGGCCAACACTAGATTGTGTGGAAATATGGAGGTATAGTGTAAAAATGTGAGGCCAGCACTAGCGTAATTCCAGGCAAAGTGTAAAGAGACAGAGAGACATGGTGGACATACAGTAGACATACACCAAATAGAAGCATGTACAGACACAGACTCACACACGTCCATTCTTGAGTGATTTGTGTCAAAACAGAGCAGAGGAGAAGAAGTGATTGTCTGAGGCACAGTTCATGCCACAGACAACCACACAGATTGAAAGATTGGTGCCAAAACATTTTGAGTGAGACAAAACCATTAGCTAGAGTGGAGGGCAGTGGTGGTGGTGGTGGTGGTGCTGTCGGAAGGGTGGAGCTTAGAGTGTGTCCGAGGGGGTATCTTGGCCGAATCTGAGAGCGTCACTGGCATGCTCACACCACAGCTGGTCCGATGGAAATAGAAGAGGCAGTAACCGAGCCCAGGAGAAAGGAGGAGTGACCACTTTCCTCTTCTTCGCTGTCTCTCTGTCTGAGAGGCCAAACGTTTCAGACATTACAGAGGGACTTACAGATTTAGTCTTGCCGGACATTAAGTGGATCCTGATGACATTATCATCCGTCTGAATTAAAATGGCTTTCTATATGAAGTGTTGCAGGCATCACACACAGAGTATAAAATCTGACTTATGTTGCCCTAAACATCTTTCAAAAGTCAATGTGACCATTAAGGAAAAGTTTTCCTGTGAAAGGTTCATAACGTTGGATTTATTTTTTTTTAACTCTTTTCTGTACTGCAAAGATGTTCCTCCTAACATTTATCTTAGCATGTGTAAGTTTAGTTGTGACAGACAGACAAGACTAGTCGTCTGTATTAATAAGTGGGAGTCAATGTAAACTAAAGTTTCCAGCTGAATTCATGATTAAAATAAAAGTTTCCTGGTAAATATGCCAAAGGATCCTGGATTGCATAATTCTACCAGACACCCGCATCTGGCCCACAAACCGTGTGGAATGATGGAACTTAATAAATCAGAGGTGGATCAAGTCTCGGATGGATCCAGATTGCCAGAATAGAATGGACTGTGGCCCAGATTTTGTCCAGTTCTGGTTTATTTGGTTCCCTCATGGCTGACATCTGGCCATGGTGTGGCCTGCTGGTGGCTCAGGTCTGGTGAACAGGATCGGACCACCCAAGTGCAATCATTCCATGCTGTTTTGCACTCTGGGATCCAGAATTAGTTTCAGCGCAAACTGACGATAAAGTCGTATTGTACCATAACATGTTGTATCGTCATACTGTACCATATTGTACCTTCTTTTATAGTGTTATACTGTTCCAAATAGGTTTGTACCATACCAAATTATATCGCACCATATCATATCATATTAAATATTTTACTTGGGGTGGAGCCTCAGCTAAACAAAATTGAACACACAATTATCAATTATCTAGACAATTCTACAAAACTACCTTAACTTTAGACCTAGTCATGAACATGATTAAAGTCTATATCAGGTACACCTATATGGCCCTTTTTAACCTGAGATTGACAAATTCCCTCACAACGTCTTCCAGCCACCCATTTCACACGCTACTGATGAAGGCAATACTGTGGTAAAACACTGCTCTGCTCACTGGGTGCAATTTGGGGTTCGGTGTCTTGCCCAGGTTCACTTTATAACACGTAGAGAGAAGGAGCCAGGGATCGAACAACCAGACCTGTAATTAACTGACGACACATTCAACTACCTGACCTGAACCATGTTCACTTAATCTTTCGAAAGTTTGGGCAATAATGATGCAGCATATTCTGCAAAAAAATAACTTAAAAGTGTGATGGAGAAAGGATGATGGCGAATAGAAAGTGAGAAACTAAACACCAGAGGTGGTTTTCTGCAGTGAAAATCTCGCTTGGTCTACGAAAAACATTGCGTCTGACCCATTCTACCTAAATGATAAGTCAGCAATCTGTATAGTTGCTTATAACTTCAAAAAAAAATACCAAACAATGTCTAATTCTCAAATTTGTGTAAAATGCAACTTACCAGCTGTGTTTGTGTGATACTTACGTCTGTTGGTGTCCTCGCCCTGTGCTGATTGTCGCATTTGCTCAGTGCTTTGCTCAGTGCAGAGCAGAGTTTGTTTTTCAGGCGTGTGAAAGTACAAAACTCCAGGTCCAAATCCCTTTATGATTTCTAGAAATTCACAAAATTGATGTGTTTTCCCTCAAATTAAGCCCGGAGCTACTCCCTGCTAGTCTGCTTTGCTCACATTCCCAGGCGCAGGAGGCAAAAAAGTCACTTTTCTGTCTAAGTGAAAGATTTGTACTCTGACCTCCCCTGTCCTCAGACTCCCTCCCAGCTTCCAGGAAGCAACCAATGCGACAAACTCCCCCAAAACCACTACGTGCACAGGACCGGCGCCCCATCCCCATCCATCTTTCTCTGTGTCTGTCCTTTCCTCTCTGTCCCAGCCCCCTCTTCCTCCTCTCATCCACTGCTCCATCACGCAGGAAGCCTGGTCTTCCTGAAAACAAGCACTGGAGCTTGGAAAGGGACAAGGCTGAGGGGGCAGGTAGGTGAGGAGGGGGCGGCATAGAGGATGTTTTTGTCATTCCTCTGCCCCTCTGGTTGCTGCAGGCCTCACTGTAGTCCATCCTGAGGAAACCACCCTCACGTCATTCTGGCCAGGCCTTGGGCCCACACGTGCTGCCTGTTAGGGCCAGCGTGACGCAGTAACTCCAGCGCTCCGGCAGCCCCTCACACATGGGAGCCATAAGGACATATGTGGAGCGAAACTGCGGAAAACACTGCTTTTCAAAACCATAATGGCACCGGCAAGCAGGAAGAGCTCATACAAAACCACAGAGTGCATTTCAGACAGACAAAAGAGGTCAAATGTGGTAGAGAGAGATACTGCGAGGAAGGTCTGTGCATTGCCAGAACAAAAGTCTGTAGTTTTGCCAGCAAACCACAATCTACTTCCTGTTTGTCGTAGTTGCAAACTGCCAAGTATGAGAATTCCTCAGCAGGTGTTTTTTTTCCAGAGATTCCCAGCGACTGATTTATTGCAACTGAAAAAAAAACATTTTCAGAGGCTGTCTTTTGTTCGCCGTTTCCACGACAAACACTATGCTACTAGGCTACAACAGAGGACATCCTCTCACCTTAGACTCTAAGGTGGGGAGTTTCTTAGACTTAGAGGCTTGCATCAAAATCAATAACTCCCCAAATGGTTATTACAAGGGAACAAATGGAAGAAACCTCAGGAAGAGTAACAAAGTTAAAATACATGCATATATTTTTAGATGCAAATATAGAAATTCAATGAAACACTCATACAGACAGTTTTATAAATCCTTATCTTATGTTAAGTCATGCTACAGCCATGGACTGCTTGCCGTAGGCTAGTTGACTGCTTTTCAGTGTTGCTAAAAAAACATTCACACAGTTTTTACGATGTAGCACTTTTCTTCAGATTTACTGTTGATCCAGTTTTAGTAAGACACTCATTTGAAACTTGCTACTACAGTAGTTTGATAGTTAAGAACTTATGACGGCCTTTACACACAGACTAGGTGATGAATTTACAAATAACTGGTCCATCTCGCACGTTTAAGCATCTTTTTGAATAAAGAGAGCATATGTTAGACGTAGCATGTGAAAACAAGGTGTCTCTGAGCGGAGACAGCTCAATGGAGCGCAGGCTGAAAGTGACAGAGGCCATAATAACAGGATGTTTACAGCCTGCGGAAACACTGCCAGGGACGACCACGAGCAGGCAGCAACTGTGGCTGGAAACACGAGCGAAGAGGAAATGCGGGCCAGCCAGGTTCCCTCCAGATCCACCAAATATAACCTCAGTGGCTTGCTGTTTTGTTTACAGACAGACGCTTCCTGACGGAGGGTCTGTTTAGGTAGATTTCGTTTCCAATATGACCGCTGACCCCTGACGAGACCGCTCTCCATGACACGGTCGTTCAGTGATATGATTTTCTGTCTAAAATCTCACTTTAACACACACAATCACACACACAAACACACAGACAGACACACACACACACACAGTTCGCTCAAGTGGTCAGCTGCAGGTGACAGCAGACAGAAGGACACTGGTGGTTTCTGACACCAGGGGGGTTAAATCTATCCACCGTCACCAGTAGTTTCTTTCTGCCCATCAGTGGTCACATATTGCACCAGGCTGCAACATCCACCACAACAGAGCCTCCGCCACCATGGCAATTACCGACTTTCTCGCTGCCTCAGACATCACTTCAGCCATTAACGCTTGTAAAGGTCAGAGGATGATGAAAGCTTTAAACTTGTTCTAGTCGCAGGATGAAAGGACTTCGTTTTGTTGCATTTCCCTGTAGTTGTGTCCTCAGATTAGAGGACGTCATCATTTCTCTGACTGGATCTAATGCAGTTCTGTCTGTGATTTTGCTTTCAGGTAAGGATTCCTTCAGCCCCAAGATGTTTTTCAAAACAGTGGGTTTATCGAAGAAAACTCCGACAGAGATCGAGGGGGTCTTTAAGATTTTGGACCAGGACAAGAGCGGCTTCATAGAACAGGATGAGTTACAGTTGAGTTTCAAACACAGCTAAAAATCCTTCTGCATAATTAAAGAAAAAAGATGGATTGTTGAGAGTTTTCTGCAGCTTTATGTTTCCATACAAAATGCAGCACATTGAATGTTTTCATCCCATTATGTTTTCTCACTGTGGTGCCTCATCCCTGCTCTTCGCCAGGCTGTTTCTGCAGAACTTCTCCAAAGGAGCGAGGACCCTGACGGCCGCCGAGACCAGAGCTTTCCTGCTGGAGGGAGACTCGGATGGAGACGGAAAGATCGGATGGGAAGGTAGGTGAATATGACGGGCCCTCGGCCTGTAGGTGGATGTATTATCATGAAGAGGAGATCATGGTCTGTTTTTACTAAACTTCTATGAATTACACTGAAGAATGTTCTAAAATACAAAACTTACACATGAAAAAGCTTTTTCAGGCCATTTTAGTATTACTAAGTATGGGAGTAAACCCTCTAAAGTGATCAGATGTTTATGCTAAGGGCAGGAAAACTAAATCAGATGCCAGGATTTAGCCTACATCTACTTTATTGTTCATACTTATAAAAAATAAACAAATATCCTTACATTTCAATCTGTGCTATGTTATTCTGAAAAAAACATATGTAAAGCAAGCAACAGTAGTATATTAAAACCTATTAACATTCAAAGATAATTATTAAGAAAATTGAAATAATAATGATTTTACTCAAAAAAAAAAACAAACAACAACAGTGAAAACAGATAACAAAGGAACTTTTGAGCAAACAATGAAGACAGATTATTTTTGTATTTTTTGCTATGAGTTTGTCAGTTGGAGTTAAAGTACATCATTTAAAATTCTATCTTTTATTGTAGTCTAAAGTCAGAACGACCAAACTCAACAAGCAGAACAGCAAAAACTGTGATAAATCCTCAGGGGAAAAAAAAAAAAAAAAAAAGAAGCATTGTTAATCCTTGAATGTAAATTTCCAGTTAACGGTGAATCAGTGCTCTTAAAGTCAGCACTCTTCATCCCTGTGTTGTGTTTCACCGGTTGCTAGGCAGCTCAAGTGCGGTTACATCAATCACCTCATACATAGGTGTCACCGCCAGAGCCACACACTTCATGTTGGGCCGTGTCTGCAGTTTGTAGTTTGTAGCGCAGAGATGAGATGATGAATTTAATCAAAAACGTCTGAAATTGTTCCTGTCTTCCATTTTCTTTTTTTCTTCCAGAGTTTTCTGCACTGGTCAAGTCTTCATAAAATCATGGCCGATTCGCTATGATTTGTCGTATGGTGATATTCTCAGGACGGACCTCCCTCTTACAATGTTTACTAGCTACAGTTAATACCGTGGACTCAACCGAGGATTCTTATGTGCTTAGAGTAATAACATACGTGGTAGACTGAATGGGAAGTGATGTAATAAAGAATTTAAAGTAGACCACAAAATCAATGTCAATCAATGTGTCTCTCCCTGCCAGAAAAGAGAATAAATAAACATGCTTTTTCCCCATGAGATGTCCGTGTTTTTTTTTGTTTTTTTTTTTCTTTCCCAGTGATAGTACCTAGTGATAATCTTATGAGCAGAATTCTCTCGTGTGCTCCATGTTGTGATGTTATATTGAGCACTGGGAGAGGTCCAGCCTGTGCGGGAGGCTTCGGTTTCTCTAATTAACGGCCTGTGCAACTTTCCACTGTGCAAATGAAGTGTTTGACATTCTGGCAAGCTCAACTGGACACCTTAGATGGAGTAAACTCATTGTAAATCATATGTTTACGTCGAGACTACATGTGCATAAAACTGAACGCATTTTCTTTGGAAAGTTGACGGCCTCAGGCTGAAGAGGCAGCATGTCCCTCTTGTGTTTTGCTCACAGACTGCATCACTTTTTCTGACTTGATGAAATCTGTGGACAACATCAATAAGAGACAAGGATAGTATTGGTTCATTAAGGAAGGGGAGGGATACAGGAAAAGTGTGGTTGCCATTCACTTTTCATTTGAATGTAAAGTAAATAGCTCCATTTAGACAACTATGTTTTAGTGAAATTCAGAGGTGGAGAGTATTCAGATCATTTACTGAATTATATGTACAATACCATAAGGTATAGATACTCTGCTCTGCATGGAGAAATTTATTAGAGTTTAAAAAAAACAAAACATAATCGGATTTTAACAAGTGATGCAATTGCGTAATGCGTTTTCTGGTTTGTCCCCCTTTGGCTGCCTTTTGTTGCAACTTTGTGTCGCGTGCCATTTTATTGTTCATCCTCCAAATACTTTGGGGTTTTGGATTTGTGGATTTAGGACTTCATCTCATTAAAGCTCACCTTTTGTTTTCAACCCGCCTGCCTCTGTGTGTCTCGCATTTGGGTCCCTTTGTGTAAACTGTGACATAGTCAAAAGTAAAAGTTGCTCAAAAATGTACTTGAGTCACTATTACTGTTCAGTGCTGCAGAATCACAGTTATCTCCAGAAAATAGATCACACCTTCTAACATAACTTGTGTTAAACTAATGCGGATGGAAACTGTGTTAATTAGTTTTCCGAATGTCTGAGTTTTTATTTAAGTTCAAGTACTAAAGTGTGAGCAACACAATGTACTTCCACCAATCTTCACACAGAACAGTTCTTTTATCAGTTTCAATTCATTATCATTTTGGATCATTACTAATCAAAATGTAAGCTGCTTATCTACAGGATTCACTGGATCAATACCAGACCCAGTGCAGCTTTCTGGCAGCCTGGGCTCAACCACTCCAGCTCAGAAATATGTATTGTGAATTGCAGATGGGCTTGGGGGGCAGAGGCAGGACACAGTTGGATCAGACGTCGGTCTGGCAGACAGAAAAGTAGATCTGGCAGAGCTTCAGCAGAGGCTGGCCTGAGGTGCACTTGCACTGACCCAGCAGAGGAACTCTTGGACGGGATCAAATTTCTGTGCCAGCACATTTACAGGACTTCTGTCAATGAAGCACATTTATTTGCAACTTTCTCTCAGATGGCAAGCCACCGGGTCAGAGAATGTAGGTCATTTCTTTTTCTGCCGCAGCACAAGGGGAACAAACTCAGGTGGAGCGTTAGAAAAACACACAGAAGAGGAAAAATAAGCATCTGCTGCAGCTTTAGACGGCAAAAACTACACATTTTATTTGTCTAATTATTAGTAAAAAAATATCTATAATAAAATACAGAATCACATAGAAAGTAGCATTTCAGTGGGATACAGGACTTGTTTTTAGATCATTTTCAATTGTTTCACTTGATTTTGAATCAGAATTTATTCCAGAGTGAGCTAATTAATACGACAGTCAGGGGTTAGGTCCTTATTAGGTTGCTGATATCTTAAAAAGTCACATTTCTGCATGTTTACAAGTCCTTATGTACTCACTATAGTATGGGAAATTAAGGTGCAGCTTTCTGAATATTCCACAAATCTTTCACAAATGTCCATTTCCAACATGAAGTTCGAAAATATGATGGGGGACCTGTCCTTCGACCGCCTCCAATTACAGACGTTCATAGCCTCGCTTGATGGGTTTCATCCCCGCTGTGAGATATTTGTAATTCAAACCTGATATTGAAGAAGGGCAGGAATAGTGTCAGTATCTATGGCCGAGTTGTCTGAGGTGAGAGACCTCATTTGACCAGAGCAAATGTTAAAGGCCAAAGATTACGGAGCTTTTTGAGAGGATTTGAAGTGACGACGAAGCAGAGTGAAAAAATAAAAAATAGAGAACTAATATTATAATTGCCCTTTCTGGCTGCTGAGACATCACAGGTGAAACCGCTGAAGTGAAGGAGGGGACTAATTAGGCTGCATATTTGGGATTTTCCAGTCAGTTCATGCAGGACTGAGGCTACATTTTATTCGATGTTTTTAATATGATTTATTTATTTCAATATCATCTCTGCATGATATTAATCAGAGGATCAACCCAACACTGCCACCTGATGTACAATAGGCACATAACCGCCTTCAGCCGTCATGGGAGCAAATATGGGCATGGAAAGACCCCTGGACTAGTCCCACGTTTAATGTCATTGTTTGGTGCAGAGGGAGAGCTGGGCTTCATTACACAACTGAAGTGTTAAGTTGACGAGGATAATGGCGACGGTGACGATGAGGAGGAGGACACCGGTGATATCAGCTTTTGATGCGTCCCAAAATAGCCTCACAAATAGTTTCATCACCATAAGGAGAAATGGTCTGAATGGGTGTAAGAGAACCAAAAATAAAACCTGGCAAACGGTCCCCGGTATGCGTGTGAGTGGATGATGACGAGGTGCTTTTAAATGAAAGGAGGTCTGGCTCTCCGTTTAAACCCCACCTCCTCTTTGGCACTACAGGCTGTAGTGGGTTTTTAAAACATGTCGTCCTGTTTTTTTTTTGTGTGTTGCCTTTTTACAATTAACACCTTCTCACAAAGACTGGCTTTATATTCATACAAATGTATTACACTTTGCAGGAAGGGACATCCTAAATGATGCAGAAACATCAATAACACCAAAGTCCATGGACGCTATTTGTCAGTTAAAGGGGCATTTTATTGTTTTGGAGATGAAACTCAAACTCAGAATCTTAATATTTACAATATTAATGAGGTAATAAGACAAACTCAGACATATTTATTTTTTCCATAACTGAATAAACAGGAGGAAAATAAGGTCGAAGCTAGGAAGGTGGCAGGGTCCGCCAAATATAAACAAGTTAAAAAGGTATGAAAATGTGTTATCAGTTTGTTTATTCAGTCATGACAACAAAGAGAGCTTGATATTTTCGTTGGTTAAACATGAAAAAAATAGTCAACAAAGATCTTTATCTTCTGATTAATATTCTTCCCCAAAACTACATAATGCTCCTTTAAAATGATCAAATGGAATTGCTATGTTATTTTCGACGTTCAGCATGAGCAACATTAAAAAACACAAAGCGTAATCTCAAATATATTATTGAGTTTATATTTTTAATTCTCTTCAAATAAGCTTCATACAGCCTCAAATGTTGCCATTATACTGAGCCCAATGCAAGAACAGTGTAATATTAGTCAACACTGGAATGTCTGTTAGAACCTGCATCCACATTTTACATGTCTATTTTTCACCTTGGTGAAAACGTTGCCATAGCAGGCGATAATCAATCACAACAAGGAGACTTTTCTGACACTGGAATGCCAGGAAAGTCATAGCAGACATTTCACACGCGCCGATCGCGCACAGGCTCGTTTTCACCAAAACGGTTCTGTTCCGAGGGCACGTGTGGGGTCATTAATCATCACAGGTGATTGAGATGTAAAAGTGCAGGGAGTCTACGTAATCAGAAACCATAACATTGTATTTCATGTGTCATTTTTTTATTGAGGAAGTCTCACAATACTTCAGAAGACAAACTAATCTGCATTCAGGTGGCCATTTAAACTGACTTTTAATAGGACAGAATGGACAGGACATATTTTACAGACAACAAAGAGCTAAGTCTCTTTTAAAGGCAATAAAAACATGTACACTTCTCATGAGAAAGGTCTGGGATACAAAGTTTAACATACTGATATTACGGCACAGACTTTGAAATTAAGTCCATGACAACAAGGCAAAACAAGTCACAACTAAACAAGTCTGTCTGATGAGAGAATAAGTGTCTGTATTAACATAGACTACAGATACCTGCTTATCTGTCTGACAATCTGCAACACACGAAGTAAAAGTTTACCTCATTCTTCTCTCCGTGGTGCTCGGCACAGTCAAACAGATCAAAACTACATGGCCACAGAATACGTTTCACCCAAATCAGCAGCGTATATTATTAGCCCTATGCAATATCAAGCACTTTTGCATAGACCTACACTTAGCCTACCATTTAAGCATCTTCATTTATGTGCATATAAATAGAACAGCTCTGTCTAGTGGACACATTTTTTTGCCAGACTGCTTTGACTGCTTTGCACACAGTGTCTATTACATAGCCTATGCATCATATTTCGGGCCAGTGAAGGTATATAAGCTCGCAAGAGTGGCTGGAGGCTTTACTGCAGTGAGCAGAGTCATCCTGAGCGAATCCACTCTAACCTCTTTAGAGAAGAAACCCCAAGGTGAGTTTCACTGAGGAGCTGCAGACCTTTAAGCACCCTGAGTGCTTCGGGGCTTCGACTTCACGCAACGGGATACGAATCAAGGAGAGGGCCGCACAGGGCCACGCAGATTCTGAACATCAACAGCTCAGAGTTTGGCTTTGGACTTACTAAGGAACCAAATGGGGGAAAAAAATCTATTTGCCAACCAACCACAGCTGCAAAGGATATTTGATCTTTTGCCTTGGAGGGCTTGGTTTTGGAAAAATTGGACTACCTTTTCTGATCATTTGGGGCTACCAGAGAGGAATACTCACAGAGAGGAACTCTAAAACATATTGCATGGCATAATGAAAGTGACACGTAGCTCTTCAAACTTTAAATGCTGTATTGTCAAGTGAGAAAGCTTAACATGCTTAGATTCAAACTGCTTTATCCTGTCTGATTTACTACAGCTGAACTCATGAACTGACAACTTCCTCTTTTCTCCTCCAGCAGGTAAAAATGGCATTCGCTGGTCTTCTGAAGGAGGCTGACATCACTGCAGCCCTCGCGGCTTGCCAAGGTAAACCCCACCACAGGAATGACACACCATGCAGTATTACGATTTAGGAGAGCCTACATGGCGCTGCACATGCACACAATCATGCCATAGAGAAAGGATCTGGATTCTTAATTCTACTAATTTGTAGTTGGATATTTTGCTGCAGAATTCAGGGTCACATCTCAAATTGTGGTTCGAAGACATCCTTTGCATCTTTTCTGCATTTAATACTGCAGAAACATATTTTTTAACACATCTTGGTGGATCAATAGTGCAGCAAGCAAGCAGATATTCTATTACAGGTAGAAGTATCAGCATCAAAATGGACTAGAAGTACTAACAGTAATTTTTAGAATCATATTTTATATTTGATATCATGCATGATGCATCAAATGTGCAATATGTACGAATTGGCCACCTGTGAAATTCATACTCTAAACAACTAGGGGGCACATGTCACCAGAGAAACCACCAACTGCTGCCAATTTCAGCTGCAGTTAGCAAGGTAGAACAGTTAGCAGTGCAGCTAGCTCTTCTATTGGTTGAATCTGCCCGGACTGGGAGCTCAGAGCCCTGAGGGAGTGTTGATGTTGTTTACTAATTGGAACAAAGCAGCTAGGAGCTAGTCACTTAGCATGTCAATAATAATGTTAGTATTAGATATTATCATTATTATTATTATTATTATTATTATTATTATTATTATTATTATTATTATTATTATTTAATGTGTAAACTTACATAACAGTGAGTGTACTCATTTCAATCTCTTACAAATAATGCAAAGTGCCAAGTGTCACTTCCTAATGGCCAGCGGGGGGCGACTCCACTGGTTTCAAAAAGAAGTCAAATTATATGTAAGCTTATAAGAAAATGACCCTACTTCTCACTTGATTTATTCCCTTAGTGAAATTCTCCCATCAGTTTATGGAGTCAGTCGCTGGTTTCAAGCATTAAAAACAACATGATGTCCCATCAGCAAATGATGTTGCCATTTAGAGTACGATAGACGATAAAGCAGGGCATGCTTTTGTTCTCAGTCGGATCAGATCAGTGTCGTCCCCAGCTCCCCCCTTTAATCCAAGTATGGTCACTTCTGCCTTCAAAACAAAACAAAAATGAGGACAGCTGTAACACCAAACTCAAGGCTTCAAACCGGTAGTCTACAAGGTAATGGGTGACATCATGGGTTGTTTGCACTTGGTCTGACATATTCCCTCCTGTGTCTCCTCACAGCTGCCGACTCTTTCAAGCACAAGGATTTCTTCGCCAAGGTCGGCCTGGCTGGCAAGTCCGCAGATGACATCAAGAAGGCCTTCGCTGTCATTGACCAGGACAAGAGTGGCTTCATTGAGGAGGATGAGCTGAAGTGAGTGCCACCTCGAGATTTCACCGCTAAGCATCCGATAGGCCACCTGGCTACTCTATGCCAGCTCTCTCCTCTGGCGCTCGGCGACACTGAGCCGAGGAGAAAACAGAGCAGACTTAGCCTTCTTGAAATGTGGAGCTAAATTGAGTAAAGTTCATTCAGAAATACCAAATCACCCAGAACTAAACAAAACGAGACGACTAAAGTGAGGTTTTTGGAGATGTTCTGAAAGATAAACTCTTCAAAATCCTTGAATTCAGTGTGAAAGAAAATAAAATACACAGAGAAGAAATATACTTGATAAACAAATATTCACAGGTCTATTTCTGTACATATTATCTGTAATACCCACTCACCCTTCTCTGTGATCGTTCTCTCCAGGCTGTTCCTGCAGAACTTCTCTGCCTCTGCCAGAGCTCTGACCGACGGTGAGACCAAGACGTTCCTCAAGGCCGGTGACTCTGATGGTGACGGCAAGATCGGAGTTGATGGTGAGAAAACCACAATAACATCTTTGAGAAATTTGAGATCTTGAGATCTTGAAGTAACACTTAAAATTCTCCCATTCTTTGTCTCCCCCGCAGAGTTCGCTGCCATGATGAAGGCTTAAATGACTAAGCTGACCAACATCTTACTTCACAACTCTAAAGGAACAACTTGAGACAACTCTTCGTCTCCTCTTCCCTCTCACTTTTCTCTCTCTTCAACTCCACACCACTTTTATACACTTGACCTTCCACCCCCCCCCCCCCCCCCCCCCCGACCCCCCTACTCCGCGACCGCAAACAAACTGACCCCTCTTTCTGACTGTGCTCACCCCTTTGCTGTCTACGATGAATGTACCTGACTTAGTGTATGGCGTGGTTGACTTGTGTCTTTCTCTCTCTCTCTCTCTCTCACTTCTGTCGTCGTTTTACTATGTGAGTTTTGCTTACCGTGAGATCAAATGATGCACTTTTATGGGAAACGGACGGACGATGAGACAACAATAAAGGTTCTTTTTCAATAACACAAGTCTAACCCTTGTCTTCGATACGGCTTACGAAGAACAGTTTTGACAAAAAAGGTAGCAGACAGAAAGTCCAGTAATTGGTCTTGATGTCTAACACCTTCACTTCTACACCGAAGAGGGTGATTTACACAATGAATGACAGCATAGGAAACACATGAAAACTCGTGGATCAATCCACTAAACGTATTAGGAAAGTGATTAAAATCTTTCTCAAAATGCATTTTTCATCAAGCTCCTCATCCACTCATGCCAAATCATAACAGCAACCACAAGTGACAGTCGTGCTAAATGCTACACACTTGGCTAAAATGCTATTCCAATGTAAAAACAGCACAGGTGGAGAGAAGTCATAAAGTTAGCAAAGCGACCCAGTAGTGTGCATATTTACCTAAAGTTTGCGAACATTAGCTAGCATTAGCCACCATTACTAATTCATCATATCAAAGTCTGTTGCAAGTCTTGTTACACAGCAGCCATCTTGGCGACACCCCCCGGTGGACCCCTGTCTAAGTGAATGGGGAGCCATTACTTTACTTTCAATGCTCACTGGGACATAAAAACTGCTTGTAAAGAATCACTGGTCATATCTGATAAAAAAAATACAAAATGATGTTGGTGACTTTGTCCCATTATAAGGTTAAAAAAAACATTTTTACCTTACAGGGTGTGCCAATATCTTTAACGTTAGAGAACAGCTAACCTATAAGCAGAGAATTGACGTTAGCATTCAGACACTTCCTAGCTAAAATCACTGTTTTATAGTCTTACAAGATGCTTGATAGCAAAGGAAATAAATATATTGTAAAATATCAACGCACATCTTTGGCACATTTATTTAAGCCTGGTGGTGAAACGCACTGTATGTAATCAAACTGTGATGATGGCTGGTAAGCGATTCGCTTTACCTCGAAATGTGGCCTGATGTTCCTCCAGATTTTCGCTGTCCGTCTTCTTTTTATTTGCTGAACAATTGCCAAGTGGTAAATTGATGGCAGTTTGTCAGATTCCCTGTAAGATTTGCAACCCGGAACACAACAGCACAACATCCCACCCCGAGTGTGACGTCAGAGGAAAATGGCCGCCTTGCAAACATGGTCTCATTGGAGCACTTAAACAAATGTGATGTTTATGTTTATTGTAATGTGTTTGAATAACCTCACCTTCCTTTGTAATCCTGTGACATTATCATTTTCAATTGGTATTCGAATCCTGTCTGCAGCCACACCACATGAGTTGAAACTGTCTTGAATCTCAACTGCGTGCTCACATCAGTGCAACAACACGACTGGATGATATGTTTCCCGGTTCGGCTGCTATAAAGCACACAATTGGCTTTTGAGGGGAAGGGGCGGGCTGTGGGTCACACAACCACCACCCCTGGCGTGACAGACTTTTCTATTCAAAATGCATTAAGTGGTTGGTATCCTCTCTTTTAACATCTCTGGTCGCACCGGACCAGGTGGTAGCAACAAAGCCACTGGATGAAATGATTTGACTGATTTTGATTTTTTTTTCTTATTATGACTTTAACTTTTCTTTGTAAGAAAAGCTTTTCGAAACTTACATAGTGTGACTTTAAAAGTTGCATTTCTAACAATGTTGGAAATCCTATCCCCTTGTGGTGATGTGATATCTGGCACCAACACTCTCGCCTGCACCCAGCTCCTGTTCTATTATGCAGCTCTCTCCTCTTGTACAGTACATGTGGTGAGGCTTTC